>NC_069510.1:114027586-114130086 GCF_027579735.1 Bombina bombina | reverse complement strand
ATTTGATGATAAACGTAAATTGGAAAGTTGCTTAAAATTGCTCTATCTGAATCATGAAAGTTTAATTTTGCCTAGACTGTCCCTTTAATTCTGCGCATTTGGTTTTCAGATTACCAAAATGGAAGATTAACAATGAAGCATTTTAGGATTACGATCACTAGAAAAACACACTGGTTGCTGATCAGAAAATCATTATTTACTGAAAACAAGAGCTCAAAAAAAATGCACAAGTCTATGTCAATATGCCTGCATAGGAAGGGCTCAAATTTCAGAGAAAGGTAGCAGTAAAATTTAGTAATAGAAGTAAATAGGAATATTATATGCTTTATCTGAATAACGGACGTTTAAAGGGACATAAAAAAAAAATATATTTCATGACTTAAATAGAGCATACAATTTTAAACAACTTTCTAATTTACTTATATCATCTAATTTGCTGCATTCTTTTGGTTTCCTTTGTTGAAAAGCACACCTAGGTAGGTAGGGTAAAGAGCTGTGAGCTAGTTGCTGGTTGGTTGTGGCACATATATAACTCTTGCCATTGGCTTATTGATGTGTTCCGCTAACTCCCAGTAGGCAATGCTGCTCCTTTAATAAAGGATACCAAGAGAATGAAGCTAAACTGAAAATAGTAAATTGCAAAGCTGTTTAAAAAATCTATGCTCTGAAAGAAAAAAAATCTATGCTCATGAAAGAAAAAAAATCTATGCTCATGAAAGAAAAAAAATGGGGTTTCATGCCCCTTTATTGTTTGACTTCCGTGTCCCTTTAAGAAGAAATTAGTATTGAGGTGCTAATAACATGTAACCGTATAAATGTTAGAGCGCAGTATGCAGTAATTAGCATCACTCGGCACACCCCTCATTAATATGGAGACCTCAGTACATTTATGCCACACCTGACGCCGGCTATTTCATCTCTCTGATTTTAGTTATTTCCAGGAATGATTAGCAGGAGAATCTATAGACTTTATACAGCTACTTTATGTTGTATTCACAGGTGGTGTAAAAACATAATTTGTAAGGTCTCTATTTATAGGAATTTGTTCTCTGATTACTTAATGTGTTACTTATTAGAAGTCCTGAAATAACAAAGTATAAAGTACTGTTATAACAATAAGATTCATGTTGATGCTACTGAGGTTGTTGGGGGTCCTGTAATGACCTGGACAGTTCAGTGTGATTATTGTCTGTCCAGTAAAATCTGATTCTTTACACAAATAACAACAGAAAGAAGTGTCACTTCTTATGCGCTGCATTATTGTACGTACACAGTTTCACTTCTTATGCGCTGCATTATTGTACGTACACAGTGTCACTTCTTATGCGCTGCATTATTGTACGTACACAGTGTCACTTCTTATGCGCTGCATTATTGTATGTACACAGTGTCACTTCTTATGCGCTGCATTATTGTATGTACACAGTGTCACTTCTTATGCACTGCATTATTGTACGTACACAGTTATTTCTTATGCGCTGCATTATTGTACGTACACAGTGTCACTTCTTATGCCCTGCATTATTGTACGTACACAGTTATTTCTTATGTGCTGCATCATTGTAAGTACACAGTTATTTCTTATGCGCTGCATTATTGTACGTACACAGTTATTTCTTATGCGCTGCATTATTGAATGTTCACAGTGTTACTTCTTATGCGCTGCATTATTGTACATATACAGTGTCACTTCTTATGTGCTACATTATTGTATGTACACAGTGTCACTTCTTATGCCCTGCATTATTGTACGTACACAGTTATTTCTTATGTGCTGCATCATTGTAAGTACACAGTTATTTCTTATGTGCTGCATTATTGTACGTACACAGTTATTTCTTATGCGCTGCATTATTGAATGTTCACAGTGTTACTTCTTATGTGCTGCATTATTGTACGTACCCAGTGTTACTTCTTATGCGCTGCATTATTGTACATATACGGTGTCACTTCTTATGTGCTACATTATTGTATGTACACAGTGTCACTTCTTATGCGCTGCATTATTGTACATACACAGTGTCACTTCTTATGCACTGCATTATTGTACGTACACAGTGTCACTTCTTATGTGCTGCATTATTGTACATACACAGTGTCACTTCTTATGCGCTGCATTATTGTACGTAAACAGTGTTATTTCTTATGTGCTGCATTATTATACACAGTGTTACTTTTTATGCGCTGCATTATTGTACGTACACAGTGTTATTTCTTATGCGCTGCATTATTGTACGTATACAGTGTCACTTCTTAAGCGCTGCATTATTGTACGTACACAGTGTTATTTCTTATGCCCTGCATTATTGTACATACACAGTGTTACTTCTTATGCGCTGCATTATTGTACGTACAGTACACAGTGTTATTTTTTATATGCTGCATTATTGTACGTACACAGTGTCACTTCTTATGTGCTGCATTATTGTACGTACACAGTGTTATTTCTTATGCGCTGCATTATTGTACGTACACAGTGTCACTTCTTAAGCGCTGCATTATTGTACGTACACAGTGTTATTTCTTATGCGCTGCATTATTGTACGTACAGTACACAGTGTTATTTTTTATATGCTGCATTATTGTATGTACACAGTGTCACTTCTTATGTGCTGCATTATTGTACGTACACAGTGTTATTTCTTATGCGCTGCATTATTGTACGTACACAGTGTCACTTCTTATGTGCTGCATTATTGTACGTACACAATGTCACTTCTTATGCGCTGCATTATTGCACCTGCACAGTGTCACTTCTTATGTGCTGCATTATTGCACCTGTACCGTGTCACTTCTTAGTGCTGCATTATTGCACCTGTACAGTATCACTTCTTATGTGCTGCCTTATTGCACCTGCACAATGTCAATTTTTATGTGCTGGACTATTGCACCTGTACTGTGTTATTTTGTATGTGCTACATTATTGTTTTTTTCTGGGGGTTATTTTAGTTTTAGTATATAGTTTTTTTAAAGGGGGCTTTTTTTAGGGTACATTAGTTTTAGGGCTGTTTGTTTTTTTTAATGGTATTTTTTTTTTTACTTAGGGGGAGTTAGCTGTTAGGGGGTTAAAAAGTGTAGGGGTTATTGTGGTGGGGTTGTGGTGGTTTATAGGGTTAATAAGTTAGGGATTTGTGGTGGTTTAGGGGTTAATAGTATAGAGGGTTAATAGCAATGGGGGTTATGGCAGTTTAGGGGTTATTTGTGTAGCAGGGTAGTTTGCGATAGGGGTGTGGCAGATTAGTAATAGTGTTGTGGGGTAAAAAGAGTAGGGGGATGTGGCAGTTTAGGGGTTATAGAGTAAGGGGTTTATTGCAATGGGGGTTAGCTCCCAAGTAATGGTATAAAAACTATCTGTATTTCTGTCAATATTTCTGCCATAGAAGGAGATCTTGTAGCTACTCCATTTTTTTATTTATTTTTTCAATTTAGTAAACAATGAGATGTATTTTCCCTCATACAGTTTATTTTTATTCTCTGTAATAGCTGGGACTAAATAATTGAGTGGGGTTTTTGTGCCCATTTAAATTCAAAATTTAATTTAGGTATTTTTTTAGCATGGTCAAATAATTTAATACCTATGGCGTCACATTTATTATTATTAATCTTTATTCAGAAATCGCCCCAAATCTCCCTATCAATTAATACACTAAAGGAAGGGATAAAAGCGTTTTAGTGATTGTGAGGATAATATCCTCTGAGAATAGTGCGATCTTGTATTCTTTCCTAACTACTGTAATTCCAGAAATGTTGGGTTCAAGTCTTAAGGGGCCGAATTATCAAGCTCCGAATGGAGCGTGATGCCCCTGTTTCTGCGTGAGCCTTCTGTTTCCGTCGCACTCCCTGCTAGCGGCCGATTGGCAGCGAATCTGCAGGGGGCAGCATTGCACCAGCAGTTCACAAGAACTGCTTGTGCAATGATAAATGCTGACAGCGTATGCTGTCGGCATTGATCGATGTGCAGCGGACATGATACGCTACAGTGTATCATATCCGCTCGCACTATGATAAATCTACTCCTTAATCTCCAGGCCAAGGATTTTATACTCAGCACAAATAGTAAAGGGTTCAGGGGACACCCCTGTCTTGTTCCATTGTTTACATGTATGGTAACGGATCGGTAACCCGCAACTCGAACATAAGCAGTGGGCGACGAATATATATTAAAAAAAGCCGTTTAAATGATCCTTTATATCCAAAGGTCTCTAATACATGAATCATAAGTCCATAAGACCCTATTGAATGCCTTCTCTGCACCTAAAGATAGAAACAGAGAAGGCACTACATTAACAAAGTCAATCAAATCAATACCTTTTCCAATATTGTCAGTGGCCTCTTTCATTAAAAAACAATAACAACCACCAGGATTCTTGCTGCTTGCATATCTTTGGGATTACCATCCTTCCACTATTTGATTAAAAAAGTACATCAAATGGGGAGCTAACTTGACCGCAAGAGTTTTGAAAAAAAGACCTTAAAAAACATCCAATATCAAAGCTCCCAAAAGTTTTTTTGAGGATCTCCCTGAAACATACTGGAATCATCTAGAACCAAATTAAAGTCCCTGCCAACATTATTTTATGTCTCTTGCAATGAGTAAGTTATTTACTGATCTTAAATTGAAAAACCTAATTGATTTTCATTGGGAGCTAAAACATTCCACAGCACTACCGCAAATCCAGGAATAAGACCTCTCAATATGATACATCCCCCATCATTATCTTTTATCACCTCTTCCTCCGGAAAATGTCAGAATGAGTGTAGAAGTATAGAAACACCCAATTTTTTTGAATGTCCAATTGCATAATACTGTTGGGAAAAGCTGAGTCCCAATATTTAGGGGTCTAAGCACATGTAAAGTGGATTTCCTGTAGCATAACTATTTGGGCTTTACAGGATTTATCATCTATAATAGCATTCTTTTTTAACATTAGAATGTAGGTCTCTCACATTGTGTGTTAATATTTTAATTAACATGGAACGGTATTAAATAAAGAGACAAATAGTGAAGTTACACTGAGTAGTAAAGTTTTTTCATATTTCCTACCTTCAAGAAGTTTATTACCTCCTAAAATGTTATTGAGTTCCTCTAAGGTTTCTGTAAAATTGTTTGAATCAACGCAGAGCGGCTCAGGAGACAGAAAGAGGAAAGAAACACTAACTTAAATGTTCTACTAAAAGAATAAGTTGTACAAAAGTACCAATCTAAATTATTCAATAACAATAAAAAAAGAACAGTTTTGAAGAATGATGAAGCGTCAACTGATCAAAATAAAGAACCACCAAATTAATTGTCCGGCTTAAGTCCTTCACATGTAAACTTCAACTAACATAATTTAGAATATCCAACAGGCCAACTATATTCAGTGTTATTATACAAAATTTAAATCAAAACGTTATCAACCTTTTGAGTGGCCTTTCACTAAAACCTTATATCCTTCATCTGAAACTATGTTTTAACTCCCTCAAATCTTCTTTCCATAATAACTCTACCCTATTTCCCTTCAGCAAAAGCAAATAGCAAACTAATATCTTCCAAACTTAACCCGTAACCGGTGGATATCTAGGAAATTAATAAATATATTGTGTCTCTCAACACTGAGAAAGCATTTGACCGGGTTCGAAGGGTGTAACTGTGGAGGGTCCTGGAGACCTTCCACTTCCCGACACACATCATAAAAGCCGTGAGGGCTCTCTACTTGGCTCCCATGGCCTCGGTCAGGGGATTGGGGTTCAGTTCCGCACCCTTCACCGTCTCAAACGGTACCCGGCAGGGCTGTCCTCTTTCTCCCATTCTCTTTGCGCTTGCTATAGAACCTTTAGCTGCTGCCATCCGAGCAGACAGAGAGTTATACTCCATGGTACAGTGCACAAGGTGGCCCTGTTTACAATGACACCACAATGTTCTCCTCCAATCCCTTGAAGGAAATCCCTAGATTCCTGTCCTTGCTAGAGACTTTCAGTGCTCTTTCGTATTACAAATTAAATCACAATAAATCGCAAATCTACACTTATGGCTTCCCCGAGAACATATCTGTAAGCTTACAAGATAAATACAAATTTGTACCTAACAACACACATATCTCCCATTTAGAAGTCAAATTGTCCAACTCAATTCCTCAAATAATAGACGACAACTATAAACCTCTTTTAGCCAAACTTCATGCTCTGAACCAGAGGTGGAATTACACATGCACATCATGGCTGGGTCGTATAGCCGCCCTAAAGATGAGTTACCTCCCTAAACTAACGTACGTCTTGAGATGTTTTCCCATCAGAGTGCCTAGATCCCTCCTTATCCAGTTTCAAAGCACATGCACCAAATATATCTGGCAGGACAAACCCCCTGGAGTTGCCCACAAACTTCTACAGTACCCCAGAATGCATGGTGGAGTAGCCTCCCCATCTATATTCAGATATTACGAGGCGGCCATGCTCACGCACATTTCCTAGTGGGGAGTAAAAGACTCCGAAAGTAAATGGAGGTCAATAGAACAGGCCTCTTTGCCTTAGGACTTAACCCTGAGGGACCTGATATGGACGCCTCCACACTGCAGGAGAAATATTGCAGTCGCAAACCTGCTAGTTCAAGACTGCCTAGCTGCATGGGAACAGTTAAGACACTACTCTCAGGTAGCCCCTCACCAGTCTCCAATTACTACCATGGCTGGCCTCCTCTCTGACCTACCGGACTCATACCTGACCACCTGGGCCAGAATGGGTATTTTGAAGGTAGCGGACCTTTGGTCAGCGACCCCCCGAGATGCATATGTTTCACTCAACCAAATTGAGAGTTCCTTCCCTATTCCACCGTACATGAATTTTGAATATACTAGGGTTACTAGCTTTTTGGCCAGTTGGGGTTTTAAACCTTCACACACTCGCCAATTAACCATTTGGGAAACCAGATAGCAGCAGGGGCTTAGGTTAGGAAAACCCTTATCTCTTCACTACACTATAATAAAAGGCGCGATCCCAGTAGATAAAGCCCTACACATTCATAAATGGGAACAGAAGTTAGAGTTTACAGCACCTACCAAAGAATGGCACCGTACACTTCTCCTTACAAAAAAGCACTACACTGTATCACCATTTATGAAACCTACGTTAAACTACTCATGCATTGGTATTACGTTCCAGCAAGGCTGGCTGCAATTTTCCCGAAGGCCTCCCCGATTTGTTGCAGAGACTGCTCAAAAGTTGGCGACATGACCCATATCTAGTGGAGCTGTCCCAAACTGAAGCCCATCTGAAGTAAGTGCTTTACCACACTTGCCAACATGGGTATCTCCCTCCTCAGAACCCCAGAGACAGTCCTATTTCATTTAGACACATGTAAACTGCCCAGACACTTTGGCATACTCTGTATATACCTCTTCTCAGCTGTTAAACTTAATATCACCAGAGCTTGGAAAAGAACGAGTCCCCCCGCATTGGTCTGACATTGTCCTAACTATGGCTTACATTTACTCTATGGAAAAAAATATATATTACACTATGGGAAGGTCTGACTTATTTGAATTAGTTTGGACAGATTGGAAGAGTTGATTTGATACCTTGTGGCTCCCCAGCTTTGAGACCTAAGTAAACCTCTCCCCTACCTATGGGAAGTGTCCGCGGTCCCACACCAGATCTGCTAGGCCTGTAGGCCCCCTACTAGACCTAGTTTCCCCTCTCATCTCAGTTTCCCATTCCCCTTCCTAAGAATCCCCTCCCTTTCATTCCTTCCCCTTCCCCTTCATATCAAAAAAGTGTGAATGTTTCCGACTGCCCCCTTGGAGAAAGTGGGAGAGCAGGGATTTCAGAATGATATATTGTTTCTAATGTGCAATCCCTGTATCTGTTATATTGTATTTGCACAATTGTATTTATTTGTGACTTTGAAGAAATCGTACGCTTTGGTCATACAGCTGTTGATCTTATCTATTTATTTTTTTTGGAACAACAAATAAAATACTTATGAAAAAAAATATATATTGTGAATAGATCATTTATATTTAATAGAAAAGCTATTAAAAATATAACTTGAAACCCACCCCACCCCTCAACTCCTTTAGGTTGTCAAACTACCCACTAAGTTATGATGAGTAGAGATGCAAGAATCTCCATTAACCTCTGAAATCAGATCTACTAAATAAAATTTGGTCATAACAACTTATTTAGTAAACCAATTAGGCCCAAATATTGAAGCATATTTAAAGGAGAGGGTGTAGCTCTTATGTAAACTTTATAGTTATTACCTCAATCTTAGTGGCCGATTATCTAGAGGTCTCTGGGCTGGTGAGATTCAATAAGAATGTTCGCCAGTCCTTCTATTTCCCTGGTGGAATCTATAAAGCCCCTTTTTACCCTGAAAACAGGGTGTCTTGCTAAGGGGCGTATACTGCATTTTTGTATGGGAAGGAGATGCATACATTATTAAAGTGCAGAATTAAATTTGTCATTTTAAAATCATACAAAACAAATAATTTAACCATTTAGTCAAAAATACACAAAAATAAAATGTATTTTAAGGTGCACCTTAAATCGTTACAAAATTTGTTCACCAAAAATAGCATTTTATCAAAAATGTAAAATATGAACAGGTACAAATCTCCAAAATCCAAACATTCTAAAATCCAAACTTTTCATTTAATATTTAAAAAAAATATATATATAAAAAATTACTATTTTTCCTGCCTGTAAGTCACAATTTTCTCTGCCTTTGTCTTTTTTTGTTCTAAAATGCAAATAATAGTCTATATTTATTTAAAATAACAGATATTGCCTTTCTGATTACGAAACTGTACTAACCCTATACCCTAATAGACAAACACATGTGTACAAAAATATAGACAATTGTAAAATGCTATACGCAGGAAGTAGAGTACTCTTGAAAATATGGATGAAGAGAAAGTCCTGTAGAAACAGAAAAATAGGCACCACATAGAGCAGTAGTAGAGCATTTAAATTTAAGACAATAGATAATAAACAGTCACAGTGATGTAATCAGGGGGCTGGAAGAAGGTTCCTAGATACAAGGTAATCACAGAGGTAAAAAGTGTATTAGTATAACTGTGTTGGTTATGCAAAAATGGGGAATGGGTAATAAAAGGATTATCTATCTTTTAAAACAATAATAATTCTATGGTAGACTGTCCCTTTAAGGCCGTAGCCGAGTGATAATCAGTCAATGAATGAAGAACATAGGTGCCCTAACGAGGTGGGCTTGTAAGAAGTAGACCAAAATCACAGGATAAGATTCCAGACAAAGGACGGCAGCACTCTTGAAAATATGGATGAAGAGAAAGTCCTGTAGAAACAGAAAAAGAGGAGCCACATAGAGCAGTATCGTCTGCACAGAGTGTAACAGAGATCAAAGATTAAACCCAGACGGGTGGCTACTCACATAGAGGAAGACACAGAGAGGTGCCTAACACAGCAAGTCGGGACCTTAGAAGTCGCCCGACAGACTCACTTCCTAGACACGGGACCATTCACGTGGAGGTTGAACGCCAATCCAGAGGTGGGAGCCCCAATACGTCCTAAGATGCCGACACCTATCACCAATTTACAGTAGGAGGTGTGGAGGATCGAAGACTCAGCCTCTATGTCAGGGTGCCAGCAATCAGACTGAGACGAGAAGTGCAAAAATAATCACACCTTTATTAATAGCAAAAAATAATAAAAAGTCCACAAGTCAAATAACAAGCCAGGAATCAAAACCAGAGCTGGTAGTCAGACAAGCCGAGTCAGGAGCCAAAGCGAGTAGTCAGACGAGCCAGAATCAGGAACAAGAAGAACAGCAGAGACAGGAACAAGCCAGGGATCAGGAACCAGGAAGGACGTCAGGCAGCCAGGTAATACACAGGAACTCTCACAAACAGGTATGAGACAACGCAAAGGCAAAGCATACTGAACAGAGGCCCTTTAAATAATAAGTGATGACATCACAATTCTGAGACTGCATCCTGTCTCACATGGATGATGTAAACCAGTCTGGCCATAAAAGGAAGTGCAGGAAGTGAGCAGCATCCCCCACAATGCACCAAGTCAGGAAGAGAGGTGAGTAAAATGGCTGCCAGCAGCACATGGCAAACAAGTCAGGAAAAAACCCTGACACTCTATTGAAAAGAGGCAAACACCATAGAGGGCGGAAGGAGTAATACGTAGAGCAAGTTCAGTAAAAAAGTGTCTAATTTATTTTAAACACACTATAAAAGCAGCAACGCATTTCTCGACCATATAATGCCGTTTCATCAGGCTGTAAACTAACATAAAATTCCTTGCTGTGTTATGCACCTCTCTGTGCCTTCCTCTATGTGAGCAGCCACCCGTCTGGGTTTAATCTTTGATCTCTGTTACACTCTGTGCAGACGATACTGCTCTATGTGGTGCCTCTTTTTCTGTTTCTACAGGACTTTCTCTTCTCATAAATCAAGCTAATTAGTCTATCACCTCACACTAGGTTGGCCATATTGCCGATTTAAAACAGGACACATATGAAAAATACATATGTCAGGGTTCTTATAAGGGAACATTTTTCAAAACATTTCTTTAAACAGCCCTGACATATGTATTTTTCAAATGTGTCCCGTTTTAAAGCGGCAATATGGCCACCCACCTCACACAAACTATTAGTCAATTCTTTCATAATATAACATATTAGAGGAAATTAACTAATGTAACAATAAAGTATATTCATTTTCAAAAATAACTTCATATCTCTTATAAGAATTTGTACCAAATAACAAAATAAAACATTAAAGGGACATGAAACCCCAAATTTTTCTTTCATGATTTAGAAATAGCATGCAATTTTAAACAACTTTCTAATTTACTTCTATTATCTAATTTGCTTTCTTCTCTAGATATCCTTTACTGAAAATCATATCTAGATAGGATCAGAAGCTGCTGATTGGTGGCTGCACATAGATGTCTTGTGTGATTGGCTAACCCATGTGCATTGCTGTTTCTTCAACAAAGGATATCTAAAGAATGAAGCAAATTAAATAATAGAAGTAAATTTGAATGTTGTTTAAAATTGTATTCTCTATCTGAATATTGAAAGAAAAAAATGTGGGTTTAATGTTCCTTTAAGTCCACCGAATTACAATAAAACGACCTGAAGTTATTACTGAGCCTCTTGACATCCGCCCAGGTCTGAGTTCTTCTTGGTAGTTGACAACCTGACATTTTTGTCTCTACCTACTTAGGTCTATGTTCTTGTGAGATTTTGTCTTTGGAGAGCGTTGTGGGATTGGAGCTTCTGTATCATCTGCAATCAAGTGAAGCTTTAGAAGGATATCAGTACCTTCAGCCTAGAATGAACAAGAGTAAGACATTTTACTATTCATAAAGGAGAATTTAAATGGAAAGTTCCAGCGATATTTTTCTTGGGATTTGATCAGAACTGATACAATTGGTTTTAAGTCTCTCCTCTTTCTAAAAGTAATAGAGCTGGAAAAATCAGAATTTTTTCACCTTCAAATGCAATGTATCTCTTGGGTTAGGTTGGTAAAAGTTTCTGGTAAATTCCTAATTCTAATATTGAACCTTCATGATCTGTTCTCAAGATCTTTCAAATGGGTTTCCAGTTGTTGAATACGCGTTTGCTGGTCTCTTAAACTGTTGTGTTTCAAGGGAATCTCTTCGCCTTTTCCTCTATATCAACCATTTGGCTACCGAGTTCAATAAAATCCTAAAGAGAAGATATCAGTTCTTCCTGAAGTACCATTTTGATTTGCTTAATCAAATTTTCCTAAGATGAACCATCAGAGTGCTTAATTATAGATTGTGCCACATCTTCAGTTAATTTTGCTCTTGTGAAGATGGGTGATCTGGACATATTTAAATCATTTTTTTTTTGCTTGAGACTTAAAGGGACAGTGTACACTAAAATTGTTATTGTTTAAAATGATAGATAACGACTTCACTACCCATTCCCCAGCTTTGCACAACCAACATTGTTAGATTAATTTACTTTATAACATTTAAAACTCAAAATTTCTGCCTGTTTCAAAGGCTCTATTGACAGCCTCTTAATCACATGTCTCTTATTAGCTTTTCACAGCCGGAGACTGCTAGTTCATGTGGGCCATATAGATAACAATGTGTTCACGCCGGGGAGTTATTTAAGAGTTAGCCCAACACAGTACTGAATGCAAGTCAATAGATAATAAATCCAAAGTCATGTGATCAGGGGGCTGTCAGAAGATGCTTAGATAAAAGGTAATCAAAAGTACTGTATATTAATATAACTTGGTTGTGAAAAACTGGTAAAGGGGTAATAACGGAATTATCTATCTTTTAAAACAAAAAATATTCTATTGTAGACTGTCCCTTTAAATATTCTATCTTTAAAAGTCTGTGTGCAACTTTTCGCTGTAGCCATAATGACTTGTTTATGGACAAATAGGTATTTTTACATTGCAAATCAAAATATACAATAATAGACTTTCTTGACCTGTGTCTCACTCTATATGCCCCGAATAAGCAGAGACAATGAAATGATAGCAGTAACTTTTAGAAGTGGTTCATTAATTTAACTGCTTTTGCAAATAAATTTGTCAAGCCTTTATACAGAAATTATTATAGATTGGAATGAAATTATTTTAGATACAGATTTTTTTTTCAGGACACATTGAAGGTAGGGGTCAGTTGCTATGGACAGGCGTATTGGATATGGTCAAAAATATTTCCAGTAAATAATCAAGAGAGTCAGGAAATAATTTAACTATACATATATTTAATTTAAATATCCATGCAATGATGTTGGCTTTAAAAAATATAAGATGCGTCCCCGTGTGTGAATTCTTCATAATGATTTTTTTTAACAAAATTGGACTGAACACCATACAAATTACTAGTATCTGATTCCATCATACTGTTGCTCATTTTTCTTAAACATGTCTCAGTAGATCAAAGCACCGCAGTCCACTCCTAAGTGTGCGGACTATAAAAAGGTACATGACTGATCCTGCAGACAGGCTGATAATTGGATAATGATAGCTGTAAACGTGTATTTATCAGAAACGAGCCCTGTGCTTTGCTCATAAAAGATGTATCATCAAAAGAATGCGGTTGGTATAAATCTTTGGAAAGATTATTCTTTGGCAGAATTTCAACATTATCTAACAATATACCTATTGTGGTAGGAGGAGCCACCTTTAGGATGGTTTAATTCTAAAGATATTGCAACAAACTAATGTTAGCAACCATTCATTATTCCTTCCTATAACTCCTATTACTTGACATAACCCCTCCTACTGCTCCATATAGCCTTTCTTTATAATACCCCCTTGCAACTAATCATATTGATTCACATAACCTACTGCCTGACAGAGCCATTCTTTCCATGGACCATATTTCCAATTTATATTTAATTTTTACTTTTAATGTTGACCATGTTGCAAAGACATAAATTGGGGATTAGCTTAAGTCTTGCACTTGGATTTGGAATTGAACTTCAATCCTATTGGCTGATTGCATCAGCCAATAGGATTTTTTCTTCCTTAATTCCGATTGGCTGATAGAATTCTTGGATGACATCACTTAAAGGTACCGTCATTTAGTGTTAGTCGTCGGAAGAAGAGGATGCTCCTCGTCGAATGTCTTGAAGATGGACCCGCTCCGCTCTGGATGGATGAAGATAGAAGATGCCGCCTGGATGAAGACTTCTGCCCATCTGGAGGACTTCTGCCCGGATAGGATGAAGACTTCGGACCATCTGGAGGACCACTTCTGCCCGGTTGGGGGAAGACGTCTCAAGGTAGAGTGATCTTCAAGGGGGTAGTGTTAGGTTTTATTAAGGGAGGATTAGGTGGGTTTTAGAGTAGGGTTGGGTGTGTGGGTGGTGGGTTGTAATGTTGGGGGGGTATTGTCTTTTTTTTTACAGGTAATAGAGCTGATTACTTTGGGGCAATGCCCCGCAAAAAACCCTTTTAAGTATAGGGTAGGGATTTTTATTATTTTGGGGGGCTTTTTTATTTAATTAGGGGGATTAGATAAGGTGTAATTAGTTTTAAAAAATTGTAATTATTTTATTTTTTTCTGTAATTTAGTGTTTGCTTTTTCCGTAATTTAGTTTATTTAATTTAATTGTAATTAATTGTAGTTGATTTAGGTAATTTATTTAATGATAGTGTAGTGTTAAGTGTAATTGTAACTTAGGTTAGGATTTATTTTACAGGTATATTTATATTTATCTTAACTAGGAAGTTATTAAATAGTTAATAACTATTTAATAACTATTGTACCTAGTTAAAATAAATACACAGTTGCCTGTAAAATAAAAATAAACCCTAAGATAGATACAATGTAACTATTAGTTATATTGTAGCTAGCTTAGGGTTTATTTTATCGGTAAGTATTTAGTTTTAAATAGGAATAATTTAGTTAATTGTAGTAATTTTATTTAGATTATTTTAAATTATATTTAAGTTAGGGGGCGTTAGGTTTAGGGTTAGACTTAGGTTTAGGGGGTAATACATTTAATATAGTTGCGGCGACGTTGGGGTTGGCAGATTAGGGGTTAATAAATGTAGGTAGGTGTTGGCGATGTTAGGGACGGCAGATTAGGGGTTAATAAAATTTAACTAATGTTTGCGAGGCGGGAGTGCCGGCGGTTTAGGGGTTAATATATTTATTGAAGTGGCGGCGATGTCCGGTCGGCAGATTAGGAGTTAAAATATTTATTTAAGTGTTTGCGATGTGGGGGGGGCCTCGGTTTAAGGGTTAATAGGTAGTTTATGGGTGTTAGTGTACTTTTTATCACTTTAGTTAAGATTTTTATGTTACGGCGTTAGCCAATAAAACTCTTAACTACTGACTTTTAAATGCGGTAGGAGTCTTGACAGGAGAGGGTGTACAGCTCACTTTTTCCAAGACTCGTAATACCGGCGTTAGGCAAATCCCATTGAAAAGATAGGAAACGCAATTTACGTAAGTGGTTTTGCGGTATGCTCGAGTCGCGGAAGAAAAGTGAGCGGTACACCTGTACCTGCCAGACTTGTAATACCAGCGGGCGTTAAAAAGCAGCTGCTTTTTAAGGCTAACGCAAGACTCGTAATCTAGGCGTTTGCTTTTTAAAATATTTTCTCAACCAACATGCACTGTTCCATACAATCTATTCTTATGATTCTTTTTTTTTAGGTCTATAAATAATAATTCTATTAATTTTAATATAATTTTAAATAATTTTATAATTATAATTTTAAAGCTCCAAACACTTCATTAGAATCATAACTGTTCACTGAAATAATCATATTTAATTAGTACACATATTTCATAGTTTAAAAGGGTGATATGAACTATATATTTTTTACTTTTTATTAAAGTGTGGAGGATGATACGTTGTCACTAAGCGATTACAAGAACAATGTGTCATCCTTGTGCGATGCCCATGTTCCCCCGCAGTCTCCTTCCCCATCGCCCACTGAGGTTGGCACTTCCTGTAACATCACCACATAACCCATTAAAAACCCATATCTCAGTACCCAGTACCAATCACAGAGGCAGAGATCCCTAGCCTACAGCAGCACTTACTCCATGGGGGAGGGTCGCTAACAGAACTCCAACCTCCCCACCATTTGTGCTAGAGGAGCCCTTCATTTGAGGGTAGAATGTCTTCTTTCAAATGAGGCATCACTTGTCCACCTAGAATGTAGCATATCACCATTAAGAAATAATGAACCCCTCCCCCTCAATAAAAACCTGATAATTTTTAGTGGTTGGGTATTTTGGGTTTTTATAGAGCCACTATCTCTCCCTCTAATTTATTTAGTTAGGTATGAGACCCCTTATGAGAAAAAAGGGAATTCCAATCTTTCAAATGAGAGGTCACATCCGCTTCTCATTTTCAGGTGGTGATCAACTCACCCAATTAAGCACCTGTACAAAAAGCTGCACAAACAGCCAAGAAAAGCCAACCAAAAAAGGCAAAGGTTAGTTCTTAACAAGTCCATGGTGTAGAATTTGAAAGTGCAAAAGCCCAACTCTCTCCTTCTGTCCTTTCTCACATCAGTGACTGCTTATCTGGCGTTTCTTCCTGGATGGCCTCTCACCACCTAAAAATCAACATGTCTAAGACTGAGCTCCTTCTTGAAAATATATAAACTCATTTCAAATCTGATGACTGCAAAACGTTCCAAAAAAGTTGGGACAGGGGCAATTTAGGACTATTAGCGATGTGACAGATTGAAATAAGAAGGTGATGTGAAACAGGTTACCACAAAACTCCATTTCATTTCATTCTGCTCCTGTCCATCTCAGAAGAGAGCAAGCCCAGAGAAGTTGGCGGCGCTTCTGGACAGTGTTTATGAATGACTTCTGCTTTGCATAGCAAAGCCTTAACTTGCAACTGTGGGTGCAGCAGTGAATATTGTTGACTGACAAAGGTTTACCAAAGTATTCCTGAGCCAATGTCAGGATATCCATTACAGAGTCATGATGGTTTTTGAGACAGTGATGTTTGAGGGATCGGAGATCACATGTATTCAGAAGTGGTTTTCGGCCTTGCCCTTTATGCAGCGAGATTTGACTGTATTCCTTGAATCTTTTAATTATATTGTTCACTGTAGAAGGTGAAATGCCCCAAATCCTACTGATTTGTCTTTGGGGAATGTTGTTCTTAAAGTGTTGAATTATTCGCTGACGCATCTGTTGGCAGATTGGCGAGCCCCAACCCATCCTTGCTCTTGAAGGGCTAGACCTTTTTGGACACTCCTTATAGATTATGATTACACGTTGGCCTCATCTGTTCGTCTTATTTCAACTTGTCACATCGTTATTAGTCCTAAATTGCCCCTGTTCCAACTTTTTTGGAAATTGTTGCAGTCATCAGATTTGAAATGAGTGTATATTTTCAAAAATACATTAAATTCACAAAGTAAAAAATCAAATAATGTGTTCATAATGTGTTTTCAATATAGTAGAGGGTGAATTGAATTTTCTAATTATTATTTTTGTTTATTTTTTTGCATTTTCCATACTGTCCCAACTTTTTCAGAATGGGGGTTGTACAAAAAGAATGGCAAATGGCAGCTGGGGTGAAGTGCACGGCGAGGACAGTTTAAAACAGACTCCTAGGGGAAGGGCTGAAATCGTGCAAAGCTAGAAAAAAAACCTTCATCAATGAGAAGAAAAGAAGAGCCAGGCTGAGGTTTGTAAAAGACCATAAGGATTGGACCTTAGAGGACTGGAGCAAGGTAATCTTCTCTGATGAGTCCAATTTCCAGTTTTGCCCAACACCTGGTCGTCTAATGGTTAGATGGAGACCTGGAGAGGCGTACATGCCACAACATCTTGCATCCACTGTGAAATTTGGTGGAGGATCAGTGATCATCTGGGGATGCTTCAGCAAGGTAAAATAACCCTGATTTTCAGTCACAGCTTTCATTCGTGTTGTCATGCTCTCCACCAGTCATTCACATTGCTGTTTGGTGACTTTGGGCCCTCCTGGATGATATTGATGAGTATATTTGTGTAAACAAAATTATGAATTCAAATCAGCATGGTTTTATAAGAAAAAGATAAAGTCAAACTTATCTAATTAGAGTCTATGAGGAAGTAAGTAAAGATATAGATAATGGGAAATCAGGTCATGTGATATACTTGGATTTTGCAAAGGCGTTTGATACAGTGCCACATGAGAGATTAATGCATAAAAGTAAGGGACTGGGAATAGCTGAAGATGTTAGCTCATGGGTAAATAACTGGATACAAGACAGGTAACAATGAGTAATAGTGAATGGGTCATACTCAGATTGGACAAAGGTAATCAGTGGAGTCCCCCAGGGACCAATACTGGGCCCTGTTCTCTTTAATACTTTTATTAATGACTTGGAGCAAGGATTAAATAGCACCATCTCTATTTTTGCAGATGATACAAAGCTGTGTATTGTCATCAGGTCAGTGCAGGATGAAATTGCTTTACAAGGGTATTTACAAAAATTAGAAGGATGGGCAGGTAAATGGAAAATGTGATTTAATACTGGAAAATGTTAGCTACTACATTTTGGAAGTAAAATTAAGCAGACCATCTGTTATTTAAATAGGATTAGACTTAGCAAAACAGAGGAGGAAATGGGTTTGGGAGCGCTTAAAGATTTCAAGCTAAAGATGAGTGCCCAATGCAGGGCAGTGGCTTCCAAGGCTAATAAGATACTAACATGTATTAAAAGAGGTATTGATGCAAGAGAGGAAAGCATAATCACTGGGGAACATTGTCAGAGTAGAAGGAAGCAAGTTTTCTTTCAGGATATCCTTGTACCTCGCTTGATCCATGTGTCCTTCATAAAGATAAATCTGGCTGATTCCAGGATCATCTTCTCTGTTAAGTCCACTTTTCAGCTTTTCCCAACACCTGGTCATCTAATTGTTAGACGAAGACCTTAAGAGGCCTACAAGCCACAGTGTTTCTCACCCACTGTGAAATTTGGTAAAGAATCGGTGATGATCTGGGGGTTCCGCTAGTCTGGAATGATTCCTTCTGCTCTGACAATGTTCCACAACTCTGCAGATTGTTTTTTTCCAGCAGTACAATGTTCCATGCCACACAGCCAGGTCAATCAAGGTGTGGATGGAGGACCACCAGATCAAGACCCTGACATGGTCAACCCAATCTCCAGACCCAAACCCCATTGAAAACCTCTGGAAGGTGATCAAGATGAAGTTGGATGGTCACAAGCGATCAAACAAAGCCGAGCTGCTTGAATGTTTGTGCCAGGAGTGGTATAAACTCACCCAACAGCAATGTGAAAGACTGGTGGAGAGTATGACAAGATGCATGAAAGCTGTGGTTGAAAATCAGAGTTATTACAACAAATATTGATTTCTGAACTCTTGCTAATTAAAACATTAGTATTGTGTTGTGTACAAATGCATATGAACTTGTTTTCTTTGCATTAATCCAGGTCTGTCATTTTTTTGTATATAAATGCTCTAAATGACAATATTTTTATTTGGGAGAAATGTTGTCAGTAGATTATAGAATAAAACAAAAATGTTCATTTTACTCAAACACAAACCTATAAAAAGTAAACCCAGAGAAACTGATCATTTTGCAGTGGTCTCTTATTTTTTTTCCAGAGCTGTGTATATAGACGCAACACACATACAGGGCTTGAAATTTCCACTAGCCCCAGACAAGTAAGAAATTTCAGTGGACGTTGAGTGGACAAGTGACTTTTCCGTCTGGGCTAATAGCTAAATCCTTCACTAGTAAACTATAGTGATATTTTTCCATCCATTTTTGCAATATACTTCCAACCTTCTAGTAAAACTTATTACTGTTTTTCAGTGGCATACGCACATATGCTGTGAGGGCCTATGCATCAGTAAAAAAACACCATGCATGCTCAGAGAGGTGGTGAGTACTGCTTCTGAACACGTAATTTGTGTCCTACAAACAACTGCTGAATCTCTGACAAAATGTGCTGTTTCGTTTGCACGGCCCTCACAGCATATGTGCATATGCTGCAGAAAACCAGTAATATATTTTAGTACAAGCATTTTTGTTAATGGAAGTATATTACAAACTTGTTTATAATTCAAACTGAAATGCACCCATGCAAAATCATTTTCAACCTTTCCATCCCTTTAAGCACTTTAGGGCAGCTTGTATATCTGTCAGACTCACAGAGTCTTGTTTGGCTTGTTGAAATCACAAGTAACACTGTGTGTAATTGTTTTTGCAAATAAGCACTATCTAAACATACTTCATGATATTGGTTTTTAGCTGCCTCTTATTCTTGTCGTACTTGAAATATTTCTACAAACATTTGCTGATACACTTATGGTTTGCTGTGCCTCAGTGTTATTATAATAAGAATATTAAAGGGACAGTTAATCCAAAATAAACTTTCATGATTCAGATAGTGCATGTAATTTTAAACAACTTTTTTACTTTTATCACAGTTTTACTTTGTTCTCTTGGTATTCTTAGCTCATATGCTAATTTCTTAGTTCTTGAAGACCACCTCTTATCTGAATGCATTTTGACAGTTTTCACCACTAGAGGGCATTAGTTCATGTGTGTTATATAGATAACATTATGCTCACACACGTAGAGTTACCTAGGAGCCAGTACTGATTGGCTAAAATGCATGTCTGACAAAATAACTAAGATAAGGGGGCAGTCTGCAGAGGCTTAGATACAAGGTAATCACAGAGGTAAAACGTATATTAATATAACTGTGTTGGTTATGCAAAACTGGGGAATTGGTAATAAAGGGATTATCTATCTTTTTAAACAATAACATTTCTGGTGTATAGTACTGTCCCTTTAAGGACTCACGTCTTGGTTGTCTGTGTTTTGTCTCTTCCCCTTACTTTTGCCCTCATTTAAAAGGACAGTAAAGTCAAAATTAAACTTTCATCATTCAGACAGAGCATGCATTTGTAAACAACTTTCTTATTTTTTTCCACTATCTACTTTGCTTTGTTGTCTTGATATCCTTTGTTGAATTGCATACCTAGGTAGCCTCAGGAGCAGCAATGCACTACTGGGTTCTAGCTGATGATTGGTGGATGCCCTTATAGGCCTTTTGTTGTTGGCTCACCCAATGTTTTCAGCTAGATCCCAGTAATACTTTGCTTCTCCTTCAACAAAGGGTACCAAGAGAATGAAGAAAATTTGATAATATAAGTAAATTGGAAAGTTTTTTTTTTTTTTTAAATGGTATGCTCTGTCTTAATCAATAAAGAAAAAAATGGGGTTTTATGTCCCTTTAAGGTGGAGAAGGGAGACAAAGGTACACCAACCAATAAGAGGCTGTACATACTATATAGACCTGTAAATCTCTTACTGTCAAGTCCTTTCCAATACAGATGAAGAATATATTTATATCACTCATTCTGCTGGAATAAAGTTGGTTTATGACTTCCAGTTGTAAGTTTTAGCCCCACCTCCTGACTTGTGAAGAGGTCAGGAAGCAACAGCCTTTAGCCTCCCATAAACAGAGTAGTTAGTGGTTGGGGATTTGGGACTATTATTGTGGCCCCACAATAGCCCCACATCCTCAACCACTAAAAATGATCAGGTTTTTATTAAGGGGAGGGGATCATTATTTTTTAATGGTGATAAGCCCATGTTCTCAGTCTACTTGTTTCCTACATCCGAAGAAGCCTATAGACAAGGCTCTCCATAGAGAACTATACACTCTCTTCCAGAACTATAAATATAGGCTTCAGGTGTAGGGTTACCAGATGATCAGTATTTAACTGGACAGTATTCCCGTTGGCTGTCCAGTAAAATCTATGTAAAGATAATGGACATTTAACTAATGGGATCTAATCTAGGGTTGCTACCTCGGCCATGTTTTCTTGGACACTTATGAGTTACACATGCTGCAGGGTAAGTAGGACGGAACATGCATTGTGCCTTTGGACATCACATGAATAGTGCTGATGAACAACACAATACTTGTTCCTCCCGGCACACCCTATAACATGTGTAACTCATAAGTGTCCAGGTAAACATGGCTGAGGTGGCAACCCTAGTCTAATCTGAGACCTGATTTAGCCATACAGTTGATGGACTAAAGTCTCTGATCTGAGATCTGATATGGGCATAGAACTAGCACGGACTGTAGACAATGGGATCGGACCATGACCACCCTTACTTCTTTATCTTGGTCACTATTCAGTATGCTCCTGAAGGACAAAAGGAGATCCTGTAATCTTCACTCCATGGTATTTTACTTACTGCTGAGAGTAGTATTTAAAAGGTTGGACACAGAGTTATATGAGAGATGTAAACTAGCTTTGAGTTTAGGCTCCTTTGTAATGTTTTTTTTATTTATTTTTTATTTTCTTTATTGTGAGAAATGCATGAAGAGTCAAAGGTGCAATACACAATTGTGTGATGCGCAGATCACGATAAGTTTTGTATGCATAATGGGCACGATCCGATATAGATCGTAGTTTGCGGCGCAAGCGAGGGAACCCCCACCGCCCGTAATTTCAGCTCGCAACTCGAGCTATCCAATATACAGCGCCGTCAGATGCTAAAGTGCCGTAAGTCGGATAAACCAGCGATGTCCAGAAATCTGCGTAAGTACAAATTTCTGGAGTCGCCAGTGACTTACGGCACTTTAGAAACCGCCGGCGCCTACAAAACCTGACTAAGTTATAAAATCTCCCATACTGTCTAACACGCCTCCCAAACATAGCCCGACACGTATACCCCTCTATCCGCTATCCCCCCTCACTCTCCTAATAATAAAAAATTTATTAACCCCTAAACCGCCGCTCCCGGACCCCGCCGCACCTAATAAAGTTATTAACCCCTAAACCGCCGCTCCCGGACCCCGCCGCCACCTACATTAACTACCCCCTAATGTGAGCCCCTTACACCGCCGCCACCTACATTAACTACCCCCTAATGTGAGCTCCTACCCCGCCGCCAGCTATATTAAAATTATTAATCCTTAATTTAATCCCCCTACACCGCCGCCAGCTATATTAAATTAATTAACCCCTAATCTAATCCCCCTATACCGCCGCCACCTATATTAAATTAATTAACCCCTAATCTAATCCCCCTACACCGCCGCCACCTATATTAAATTAATTAACCCCTAAAATACCACTAAACCTAAGTCTAACCCTACAAATAGCCCTGAAAAGGGCTTTTTGCGTGGCATTACCCCAAAGTAAACAGCTCTATTGCCAGCCCTTAAAAGGGCTTTTTGCGGGGCTTTGCCCCAAAGAAATCAGCTCTTTTACCAGCCCTTAAAAGGGCTTTTGACGGGGCATGGTCACAAAGAAATCAGCTCTTTTGCCTATAATCTAATCCCCCTACACCGCCGCCACCTATATTAAATAGATTAACCCATAATCTGACCCCCCTACACCGCAGCCACCTATATTAACTATATTAACCCTAATTATATTAGGGTTAATATAGTTAATATAGTTATTATATATATTAACTATATTAACCCTAATTATATTAGGGTTAATATAGTTAATATAGTTATTATATATATTAACTATATTAACCCTAATTATATTAGGGTTAATATAGTTAATATTGTTATTATATTATATATATATTAAGTATAATAACCCTATCTAACTCTAACACCCCTAACTAAATTCTTATTAAAATAAATCTAATTAATATTAATATTATTAATTAAAATATTCCTATTTAAATCTAAATACTTACCTATAAAATAAACCCTTATTTTAGGGTTTATATTTATTTTACAGGTAACTTGGTATTTATTTTAACTAGGTACAATAGCTATTAAATAGTTAATAACTATTTAATAGCTAACTTGTTAAAATAATTACCAATTTACCTGAAAAATAAATCCTAACCTAAGTTACAAATACACCTACACTATCAATAAATTAAATAAACTACAAATATCTAAACTAAAATACAATTAAATAAACTAAACTAAATTACAAAAAAAACAAAACACTAAATTACAAAAAATAAAAAAAGATTACAAGAATTTTAAGCTAATTACATCTATTCACACTAAGCCCCAGAAGATCTCCCTAACTTGAGTCGTCTTCACCCAGCCGGGCCGAACTCTTCATCCAATCCGGGCGATGTCTTCATCCAAGCGGCAAAGAAGAAGTCTTCCATCCGGCGATGTCTTCATCCAAGCGGCAAAAGAAAAGGTCCTCCATCGGGGCAAAGTTTTCTTCCAAGCGGCATCTTCAATCTTCTTTCTTCAGCCCTCCAATGCAGAACATCCATCTGCCCCGACGACTGAACATGAATGAAGTTTCCTTTAAATGACGTCATCCAAGATGGCGTTCGTTGAATTCCGATTGGCTGATAGGATTCTATCAGCCAATCGGAATTAAGGTAAGAAAATCTGATTGGCTGATTCAATCAGCCAATCAGATTCAAGTTCAATCCGATTGGCTGATTGATCCAATCAGCCAATCAGATTGAGCTTGCATTCTAATGGCTGATCGGAAAAGCCAATAGAATGCGAGCTCAATCTGATTGGCTAATATTAATATCAATTAGATTTATTTTAATAAGAATTTAGTTAGGGGTGTTAGAGTTAGATAGGGTTATTATACTTAATATATATATATAATATAATAACGATATTAACCCTAATATAATTAGGGTTAATATAGTTAATATATATATATATATATAATATAATAACGATATTAACTATATGATATTAACTATACTAACCCTAATATAATTAGGGTTAATATAGTTAATATATATAATATATTAACTATATTAACCCTAATATAATCTATTTAATATAGGTGGCGGCGGTGTAGGGGGATTAGATTAGGGGTTAATCTATTTAATATAGGTGGCGGCGGTGTAGGGGGATTAGATTAGGGGGTAATACATTTATTATAGGTGGCGGCGGTGTAGGGGGATTTAGATTAGATGCAAAAGAGCTGATTACTTTGTGATAATGCCCCGCAAAAAGCCCTTTTAAGGGCTGGTAAAAGAGCCGATTACTTTGGGGAAATGCCCCGCAAAAAGCCCTTTTAAGGGCTGGCAATAGAGCTGTTACTTTGGGGCAATGTCACGCAAAAGGCCCTTTTAAGGGCTGGTAATAGAGGTGATTACTTTAGGGGGATTATATAAGGGGTTAATGTATTTAATATAGCTGGCGGCGGTATAGGGGGATTAAATTAGGGGTTAATAATTTTAATATAGCTGGTGGCGGTGTAGGGGGATTAGATTGGGGGTTAATAATTTTAATATAGCTGGCGGTGGGGTAGGAGCTCACAATAGGGGGTATGTAATGTAGATGGCGGCGGTGTAAGGGGCTCACATTAGGGGGTATGTAATGTAGATGGCGGCGGTGTAAGGGGCTCACATTAGGGGGTATGTAATGTAGGTGGCGACGGTGTAGGGGGATCACATTAGGGGGTTATACATTTAAATGTAGGTGGCGGCGGTGTCCGTGAGCGGCGGTTTAGGGGTTAAATACTTTATTAGGGATTGCGGCGGGGGATCACGGTTGACAGGTAGATAGACATTGCGCATGCGTTAGGTGTTAGGTTTTATTTAGCAGTTCGCGGTTGACAGGTAGATAGACATTGCGCGGGTTTGGTATACCTGTCTATGGCCCAAAAAACTACGGGTGAAGGCAGAAATATACGAGCGTAACTTCTAGGTTACGCCGTATATAGGATACCAAACCCGATCCATATCGGATCGGGCCCAATAAGTGAATGTGATTCGCAGTTTACCAGTAGCCATAGTTTTTATATCTTACATTGTTCAATATAAATAACATAAACACAAGAAAAAAATGATGTCAGAACTTAGTAACCTAAAATTCATACGTAACAATTGAGTCCTAATATTAGAGAACAAATGGGCCCATATATCTTGATGTCTAGTTGAGAAGAAAAAAAGACAGAGGCTCTCTCTCTACCACCCCCACCCCCCATCATGTTTTTAATAGTTTAGAATATACTTTTATTTTATTTATTTTTTAAATCCTCGTTCTACATATTCTGTATTCTAAGGTAACATTTGCATGATTCTAGTGTCATTTTCAAACCATATGGAGAAGCTGATTGGTTTATTTGTTAAGATCATGTGGAGCTTGCCTTATGCTCAAAGCCACATGACAGAGCCTTCAGATGCTGTCGAAATTTTCATTCCAAATATACATGGAAATTTGTTTCCCTGAATATTCGGTGGCTGCACTTTTCCGTATTTGTTTAGTTTAAAACTAAACGAAAACGGGGGGACTTCCGGGCAGCGTCCATGTTCAGACGCATAACTGCATGCTGTTCCAGCTTTCCTACAATATCTCCTAGCTAGTGTATTTTGAAGGCGCTAAACATAGCATAAATGAATAGATCTAAGATCGCCAATAGAAGACACATCTTTTCAACCCAATACTGAAGGAATTCGCTGCTGGCATCAGCGCTCGGAGAAACTTTAAGATCTTGGCCTGCATTTTACCAACCCGGCAGGGTACTTTAGGGCCCTGTCATTATGAAGCACATTGTGTGCCTTTAATCCCTAAATAGATTGCCTACCCAAGACACTACCATCTAACCAGCCCCATCTAATAGCACTTGTGGTGAGTCGCTCCCTTAATGAGATTGTAGATTGCAGCCACATGGGAAAAAGAGCTGCTCCTGATTGTGAAAAATCATTTTGCTAAACTAGAGCGATTGCTGGTAGTTTCTTTCCAGTGCACCGCAAGCAATAACCCACCTGATAATAGGGATTGTGTCGCAATGACTCGGGATACGAACCCATGAGGAGAAACTCTTGTGGATCCCTGTAAAAAAGTTGACGCGCTACACATGTCGAATGACACTGACAAAACAGCCTCACAAAGAGATTTCAGGTTTATCACCATAGCTGACCGATCGACAAAACAAACACTACAATCTGGGCTGCATACAGTAAAACCACTCTCCGCTACTATACAAGTTGATGAGCTAGTTCCTGTAGATACTCACAAGGACACATCGTGGGGTTTACCTCTCAGAATATTGCAGCTTCAAGCCCAATTATGTGGTATCGGAGCTGACTGCATTAAATCGCATGTGCAACTTTTGCTGAGCACACACTATAGAAGGACACATACAAAAGATCTCCTTCCACATATGCTCAATCTTAGACCCATCCTTGGTAACCCTATATATACTGGCTCATGCACATTTCAAAGATCAGGAGTTGGATAAAGCTAAATAATTACCCGTATCTGCTTACCGGGCTAAGCTGTACATAAAGTTTCAGGACTCACCTGTACTACGGATTTCTCCAGCAAGTAGCACTGATACCAACTTACCATATTTTTTTTTAAAGTATGGGGGTTAATATATTATGCACTCATTTATGTTGACTATTCACAGGCTCATTAGGGTATCTAACTTTAGTTGAGCACATTCCTTGAATCCTAGTATACTGCTACATGCTAGATTTATCTTTGTTACATGGGAACATATGTCGGGTCTAAAATATCACCTAACTAACTATAGCTATGTGTCTTTATCATGTTAATACCCCACTGCACCAGTCCCATGTCTTATACTTTGAGAGTTAGGCTGGTATGATTATATGTGCTCACCTACTATACCTATATGTGTTGCCATATGTTTATAAGATTACTTATGGCTTTGTTCACCTAAACAGTTATGTGTTATTCTGGTTTACTTTTAAACAGGTATTTAATGTTTATTTGTTTGAGTTACTGATCCTTTATAGCTTATTACAACATTGCATCTTATAGTTGTACCAGCATGAGATACAATCATATATTAAGAAGAACCCAGATTTTATATATATATAAACCATAAGTGGCTGGTTATATTGTTCTTGCACAATGTGGATTTCACCCTACTGTGTAAGCTGAAATGTATATATGGTAGCTCTGATAGTCTGGCATGTAAATATCTTATTGACTTATGTGCAACAATCTTTATATCCTCTTAGCTCATAAACTATCATAATTTTTATGAGGAACTCATACCCCTATTTACTGTTTTTACGCTAGACATAGGTGGCAATTCACTTGTATATTCCATATGGTTCCGTTTATAGAGAATATAATGGTCATTTCATATGAGTAAGATCCTGGAGAATATCCCAAGCGCACTTTTAATACAGCACTTAGTATTTAACATGCTCTCTATAATTTGTTATATATCGCCTATAATGTCGTCAGCGGCCGGTGTATCAGTGTGTATCAGTATGTATGTGTGTATCAGTGTGTATGTGTGTACCAGTATAAATGTATGTATCAGTATAAATGTATGTAACAGTATGTATGTGTGTATCAGTGTGTATGTGTGTATCAGTGTGTATGTGTGTATCAGTGTGTATGTGTGTATCAGTGTGTATGTGTGTATCAGTGTGTATGTGTGTATCAGTGTGTATGTATGTATCAGTATGTATGTGTGTATCAGTGTGTATGTGTGTATCAGTGTGTATCAGTATGTATGTGTGTATCAGTGTGTATGTGTGTACCAGTATAAATGTATGTAACAGTATGTATGTGTGTATCAGAATAAGTGTATGTATCAGTGTGTATGTGTGTATCAGTGTGTATGTGTGTATCAGTGTGTATGTGTATCAGTATGTATGTGTGTATCAGTGTGTATGTGTGTACCAGTATAAATGTATGTATCAGTGTAAATGTATGTATCAGTATGTATGTGTGTATCAGTGTGTATGTGTGTACCAGTATAAGTGTATGTATCAGTATTAGTGTATGTATCAGTATAAGTGTATGTATTAGTATGTATGTGTGTATCAGACTAAGTGTATGTATCAGTGTGTATGTGTGTATCAGTGTGTATGTGTATCAGTGTGTATGTGTGTACCAGTATAAATGTATGTATCAGTATAAATGTATGTATCAGTATGTATGTGTGTATCAGTGTGTATGTGTGTACCAGTATAAGTGTATGTATCAGTATAAGTGTGTGTATCAGTGTGTATGTGTGTACCAGTATAAGTGTATGTATCAGTATGTATGTATGTATCAGTATAAGTGTATGTATCAGTGTGTATGTGTTTATCAGTATAAGTGTGTGTATCAGTGTGTATGTATGTATCAGTATAAGTATGTATCAGTGTGTATGTGTGTATCAGTATAAGTGTGTGTATCAGTGTGTATGTGTGTATCAGTATAAGTGTGTGTATCAGTGTGTATGTGTGTACCAGTATAAGTGTATGCATCAGTATGTATGTGTGTATCAGTATAATTGTGTGTATCAGTGTGTATGTGTGTACCAGTATAAGTGTATGTATCAGCATGTGTGTATCAGTATAAGTGTGTGTATCAGTGTGTATGTGTGTACCAGTATAAGTGTATGTATCAGTGTATATGTGTGTATCAGTATAAGTGTATGTATCAGTGTGTATGTGTGTATCAGTATAAGTGTGTGTATCAGTGTATATGTGTGTACCAGTATAAGTGTATGTATCAGTATGTATGTGTGTACCAGTATAAGTGTATGTATCAGTATGTATGTGTGTATCAGTGTGTATGTGTGTGCGTATGTATATGTGTGTATCAGTATAAATGTATGTATCAGTGTGTATCAGTATAAATGAATGTATCAGTCAGTATGTATGTATGTGTGTATCAGTATGTATGTGTGTATCAGTGTGTATGTGTGTACCAGTATAAGTGTATATATCAGTATGTATGTGTGTATCAGTGTGTATGTGTGTACTAGTATAAGTGTATGTATCAGTGTGTATGTGTGTACCAGTATAAGTGTATGTATCAGTATGTATGTGTGTATCAGTGTGTATGTGTGTATCAGTATAAGTGTATGTATCAGTGTGTATGTGTGTACCAGTATAAGTGTATGTATCAGTATGTATGTGTGTATCAGAATAAGTGTGTGTATCAGTGTGTATGTGTGTACCAGTATAAGTGTATGTATCAGTATGTATGTGTTTATCAGTGTGTATGTGTGTACCAGTATAAGTGTATGTATCAGTATGTATGTGTGTATCAGTATAAGTGTGTGTATCAGTGTGTATGTCTGTACCAGTATAAGTGTATGTATTAGTATGTATGTGTGTATCAGTATAAGTGTATGTATCAGTGTGTATGTGTGTATCAGTGTGTATGTGTGTATCAGTATGTATGTGTGTATCAGTGTGTATGTGTGTACCAGTATAAGTGTATGTATCAGTATGTATGTGTGTATCAGTATGCATGTGTGTATCAGTATGTATGTGTGTATCAGTATGCATGTGTGTATCAGTATGTATGTGTTAATCAGTGTATATGTGTGTATCAGTATAAGTATATGTATCAGTATGTATGTGTGTATCAGTATAAGTGTATGTATCAGTATGTATGTGTTAATCAGTGTATATGTGTGTATCAGTTTAAGTGTATGTATCAGTATGTATGTGTGTATCAGTATAAGTGTATGTATAAGTATAAGTGTATGTATCAGTATTAGTGTATGTATCAGTATTAATGTATCTATCAGTATAAGTGTATGTATCAGTATTAGTGTATGTATCAGTATGTATCAGTATTAGTGTATGTATCAGTATTAGTGTATCTATCAGTATAAGTGTATGTATCAGTATAAGTGTATGTATCAGTGTGTATGTATCAGTGTGTATGTGTGTATCAGTATGCATGTGTGTATCAGTATGTATGTATCAGTATAACTGTATGTATCAGTATGTATGTGTGTATCAGTATAAGTGTATGTATCAGCATGTATAAGTGTATGTATCAGTGTGTATGTGTGTATCAGTATGTATGTATGTATCAGTGTGTATGTGTGTACCAGTATAAATGTATGTATCAGTATGTATGTGTGTATCAGTATAAGTGTATGTATCAGTGTGTATCACTACGTGTATGTATTTGTGTGTATGTGTGTATCAGTATAAGTGTATGTATCAGTATGTATGTGTGTATCAGTATAAGTGTATGTATCAGTGTGTATGTGTGTATTAGTGTGTATGTGTGTATCAGTATAAGTATATGTATCAGTATGTATGTGTGTATCAGTATAAGTGTATGTATCAGTATGTATGTGTTAATCAGTGTATATGTGTGTATCAGTTTAAGTGTATGTATCAGTATGTATGTGTGTATCAGTATAAGTGTATGTATAAGTATAAGTGTATGTATCAGTATTAGTGTATGTATCAGTATTAATGTATCTATCAGTATAAGTGTATGTATCAGTATTAGTGTATGTATCAGTATGTATCAGTATTAGTGTATGTATCAGTATTAGTGTATCTATCAGTATAAGTGTATGTATCAGTATAAGTGTATGTATCAGTGTGTATGTATCAGTGTGTATGTGTGTATCAGTATGCATGTGTGTATCAGTATGTATGTATCAGTATAACTGTATGTATCAGTATGTATGTGTGTATCAGTATAAGTGTATGTATCAGCATGTATAAGTGTATGTATCAGTGTGTATGTGTGTATCAGTATGTATGTATGTATCAGTGTGTATGTGTGTACCAGTATAAATGTATGTATCAGTATGTATGTGTGTATCAGTATAAGTGTATGTATCAGTGTGTATCACTACGTGTATGTATTTGTGTGTATGTGTGTATCAGTATAAGTGTATGTATCAGTATGTATGTGTGTATCAGTATAAGTGTATGTATCAGTGTGTATGTGTGTATTAGTGTGTATGTGTGTATCAGTATAAGTGTATATATCAGTATGCATGTGTGTATCAGTATGTTTGTGTGTATCAGTATGTATGTGTGTATTAGTGTGTATGTGTGTATCAGTATGTATGTGTGCATGAGTGTGTATGTGTGTATCAGTATAAGTGTATGTATCAGTGTGTATGTGTGTATTAGTGTGTATGTGTGTATCAGTATAAGTGTATGTATCAGTATGTATGTGTGCATCAGTATGTATGTGTGTATTAGTGTGTATGTGTGTATCAGTATAAGTTTATGTATTAGTATGTATGTGTACATCAGTATGATGTACTTTAGTGCAGAGATCAGCCTCCTACCCCACACAAAAGAGAGGGGGGAGAGAGAGCGCAAAAGAGAGGGGGGAGAGAAAGAGCGTAAAAGAGAGGGGGAGAGGATATATGTATGTGTGTATCAGTGTATATGTGTGTATCAGTATAAGTATGTATCAGTATGTATGTGTGTATCAGTATAAGTGTATGTATCAGTATTAGTGTATGTATCAGTATAATTGTATGTATCAGTGTGTATGTGTGTATCAGTATAAGTGTATGTATCAGTGTATATGTGTGTATCAGTATAAGTGTATGTATCAGTATGTATTTGTATCAGTATAAGTGTATGTATCAGTGTGTATGTGTGTATCAGTATATGTGTATGTATCAGTATGTATGTGTGTATCAGTATAAGTGTATGTATCAGTGTGTATGTGTGTATCAGTATAAGTGTATGTATCAGTGTGTATGTGTGTATCAGTATAAGTGTATGTATCAGTATGTATGTGTGTATCAGTGTGTATGTGTGTACCAGTATAAGTGTATGTATCAGTATGTATGTGTGTATCAGTATAAGTGTGTGTATCAGTGTGTATGTCTGTACCAGTATAAGTGTATGTATTAGTATGTATGTGTGTATCAGTATAAGTGTATGTATCAGTATGTATGTGTGTATCAGTGTGTATGTGTGTACCAGTATAAGTGTATGTATCAGTATGTATGTGTGTATCAGTATGCATGTGTGTATCAGTATGCATGTGTGTATCAGTATGTATGTGTGTATCAGTATGCATGCGTGTATCAGTATGTATGTGTGTATCAGTATGCATGCGTGTATCAGTATAAGTGTAAATGTATCAGTATGTATGTGTTTATCAGTATAAGTGTATGTATCAGTATGTATTTGTATCAGTATAAGTGTATGTATCAGTGTGTATGTGTGTATCAGTATAAGTGTATGTATCAGTATGTATTTGTATCAGTATAAGTGTATGTATCAGTATTAGTGTATACATCAGTATTAGTGTATACATCAGTATTAGTGTATCTATCAGTATTAGTGTATCTATCAGTATAAGTGTATGTATTAGTATTAGTGTATGTATCAGCATAAGTGTATGTATCAGTATAAGTGTATGCATCAGTATTAGTGTATATATCAGTATTAGTGTATGTATCAGTATTAGTGTATGTATCAGTATAAGTGTATGTATTAGTATAACTGTATATATCAGTATAAGTGTATGTATCAGTATAACTGTATATATCAGTATATGTGAATGTATCAGCATTACTAAATGTATCAGTATTAGTGTATGTATCAGTATTAGTGTATGTATCAGTATAAGTGTATGTATCAGTATTAGTGTATGTATTAGTATAAGTGTATGTATCAGTATTAGTGTATGTATCAGTATAAGTGTATGTATCATTATAAGTGTATGTATCAGTATAAGTGTATGTATCAGTATAAATGTATGTATCAGTATAAATGTATGTATAAGTATTAGTGTATCTATCAGTATAAGTGTATGTATCAGTATAAGTGTATGCATCAGTATTAGTGTATGTATCAGTATAAGTGTATGTATCAGTATAAGTGTATGTATCAGTATTAGTGTATGTATCAGTATTAGTGTATGTATCAGTATTAGTGTATGTATCAGTATAAGTGTATGTATCAGTATTAGTATATGTATCAGTATTAGTGTATGTATCAGTATAACTGTATGTATCAGTATTAGTGTATGTATCAGTATAAGTGTATGTATCAGTATTAGTGTATGTATCAGTATAAGTGTATGTATCAGTATTAGTGTATGTATCAGTATAACTGTATGTATCAGTATAAGTGTATGTATCAGTATTAGTGTATGTATCAGTTTTAGTGTATGTATCAGTATTAGTGTATGTATCAGTATAAGTGAATGTATCAGTATTAGTGTATGTATCAGTATAACTGTATGTATCAGTATTAGTGTATGTATCAGTATTAGTGTATGTATCAGTATTAGTATATGTATCAGTATTAGTGTATGTATCAGTATAAGTGTATGTATCAGTATTAGTGTATGTATCAGTATTAGTGTATGTATCAGTATAAGTGTATGTATCAGTATAAGTGTATGTATCAGTATAAGTGTATGTATCAGTATAAGTGTATGTATCAGTATGTATGTGTGTATCAGTATAAGTGTATGTATCAGTATAAGTGTATGTATCAGTATAAGTGTATGTATCAGTATAAGTGTATGTATCAGTATTAGTGTATGTATCAGTATAAGTGTATGTATCAGTATAAGTGTATGTATCAGTATAAGTGTATGTATCAGTATTAGTGTATGTATCAGTATAACTGTATGTATCAGTATAAGTGTATGTATCAGTATAAGTGTATGTATCAGTATTAGTGTATGTATCAGTATAAGTGTATGTATCAGTATTAGTGTATGTATCAGTATAAGTGTATGTATCAGTATTAGTGTATGTATCAGTATAAGTGTATGTATCAGTATAAGTGTATGTATCAGTATTAGTGTATGTATCAGTATAAGTGTATGTATCAGTATAAGTGTATGTATCAGTATAAGTGTATGTATCAGTATAAGTGTATGTATCAGTATGTGTATGTATCAGTATAAGTGTATGTATCAGTATAACTGTATGTATCAGTATTAGTGTATGTATCAGTATTAGTGTATGTATCAGTATTAGTGTATGTATCAGTATAAGAGTATGTATCAGTATTAGTGTATGTATCAGTATTAGTGTATGTATCAGCATAACTGTATGTATCAGTATTAGTGTATGTATCAGTATAACTGTATGTATCAGTATTAGTGTATGTATCAGTATAAGTGTATGTATCAGTATAACTGTATGTATCAGTATTAGTGTATGTATCAGTATTAGTGTATCTATCAGTATAAGTGTATGTATCAGTATAAGTGTATGTATCAGTATTAGTGTATGTATCAGTATTAGTGTATGTATCAGTATAAGTGTATGTATCAGTATAACTGTATGTATCAGTATAAGTGTATGTATCAGTATAAGTGTATGTATCAGTATTAGTGTATGTATCAGTATAAGTGTATGTATCAGTATAAGTGTATGTATCAGTATAAGTGTATGTATCAGTATTAGTGTATGTATCAGTATTAGTGTATGTATCAGTATAAGTGTATGTATCAGTATAAGTGTATGTATCAGTATAAGTGTATGTATCAGTATTAGTATATGTATCAGTATTAGTGTATGTATCAGTATAAGTGAATGTATCAGTATTAGTGTATGTATCAGTATAACTGTATGTATCAGTATTAGCGTATGTATCAGTATTAGTGTATGTATCAGTATTAGTGTATGTATCAGTATAAGTGTATGTATCAGTATTAGTGTATGTATCAGTATAAGTGTATGTATCAGTATTAGTGTATGTATCAGTATAAGTGTATGTATCAGTATTAGTGTATGTATCAGTATAAGTGTATGTATCAGTATTAGTGTATGTATCAGTATTAGTGTATGTATCAGTATTAGTGTATGTATCAGTATAAGTGTATGTATCAGTATAAGTGTATGTATCAGTATAAGTGTATGTATCAGTATGTGTATGTATCAGTATAAGTGTATGTATCAGTATAACTGTATGTATCAGTATTAGTGTATGTATCAGTATTAGTGTATGTATCAGTATTAGTGTATGTATCAGTATAAGAGTATGTATCAGTATTAGTGTATGTATCAGTATTAGTGTATGTATCAGCATAACTGTATGTATCAGTATTAGTGTATGTATCAGTATAACTGTATGTATCAGTATAAGTGTATGTATCAGTATAACTGTATGTATCAGTATTAGTGTATGTATCAGTATTAGTGTATCTATCAGTATAAGTGTATGTATCAGTATTAGTGTATGTATCAGTATAAGTGTATGTATCAGTATAAGTGTATGTATCAGTATTAGTGTATGTATCAGTATAACTGTATGTATCAGTATTAGTGTATGTATCAGTATAAGTGTATGTATCAGTATAAGTGTATGTATCAGTATAAGTGTATGTATCAGTATTAGTGTATGTATCAGTATAAGTGTATGTATCAGTATTAGTGTATGTATCAGTATTAGTGTATGTATCAGTATATGTGTATGTATCAGTATAAGTGTATGTATCAGTATAAGTGTATGTATCAGTATAAGTGTATGTATCAGTATTAGTGTATGTATCAGTATAAGTGTATGTATCAGTATTAGTGTATGTATCAGTTAGTGTACTGTATCAGTATAAGTGTATGTATCAGTTATTAGTGTATGTATCAGTATTAGTGTATGTATCAGTATTAGTGTAATATCATAATAGTGTATGTATCAGTATAAGTGTTTTGTATCAGTATTAGTGTATATATCAGTATAATGTATGTTATCAGTCTTAGGGTGTATGAATCAGTATTAGTTATAATCAGTATAATGTATGTAACAGTATAAGTGTGGTATCAGTATAATGTGTGTATCAGTATTAATTGTATGTATCAGTAATAAGTGAATGAATCAGTAATAAACTGTATGTAACAGTATAAGTGTATGTATCAGTATAAGGTATGTATCAGTATAAGTGTATGTATCAGTATAACTGTATGTATCAGTATTAGTGTATGTATCAGTATAACTGTATGTATCAGTATTAGTGTATGTATCAGTATAAGTGTATGTATCAGTATAAGTGTATGTATCAGTATTAGTGTATGTATCAGTATAACTGTATGTATCAGTATTAGTGTATGTATCAGTATTAGTGTATGTATCAGTATAACTGTATGTATCAGTATTAGTGTATGTATCAGTATAAGTGTATGTATCAGTATTAGTGTATGTATAAGTATAACTGCATGTATCAGTATTAGTGAATGTATCAGTATAAGTGTATGTATCAGTAGAAGTGTATCTATCAGTATAAGTGTATGTATCAGTATTAGTGTATGTATCAGTATTAGTGTATATATCAGTATAACTGTATGTATCAGTATTAGTGTATGTATCAGTATAAGTGTGTGTATCAGTATAAGTGTGTGTATCAGTATTAGTGTATGTATCAGTATTAGTGTATGTATCAGTATAAGTGTATGTATCAGTATAAGTGTGTGTATCAGTATAAGTGTATGTATCAGTATAAGTGTATGTATCAGTATAAGTGTATGTATCAGTATAAGTGTATGTATCAGTATAAGTGTATGTATCAGTATAAGTGTATGCATCAGTATAAGTGTATGCATCAGTATAAGTGTATGCATCAGTATTAGTGTATGCATCAGTATAAGTGTATGTATCAGTATAAGTGTATGTATCAGTATAAGTGTATGTATCAGTATAAGTGTATGTATCAGTATTAGTGTATGTATCAGTATTAGTGAATGTATCAGTATTAGTGTATGCATCAGTATAAGTGTATGTATCAGTATAAGTGTATGTATCAGTATTAGTGTATGTATCAGTATGTGTATGTATCAGTATTAGTGAATGTATCAGTATTAGTGTATGTATCAGTATAAGTGTATGTATCAGTATAAGTGTATGTATCAGTATAACTGTATGTATCAGTGTTAGTGAATGTATCAGTATTAGTGTATGTATCAGTATAAGTGTATGTATCAGTATAACTGTATGTATCAGTATTAGTGTATGTATCAGTATAACTGTATGTATCAGTATTAGTGTATTTATCAGTATAAGTGTATGTATCAGTATAAGTGTATGTATCAGTATTAGTGTATGTATCAGTATAACTGTATGTATCAGTATTAGTGTATGTATCAGTATTAGTGTATGTATCAGTATAACTGTATGTATCAGTATTAGTGTATGTATCAGTATAAGTGTATGTATCAGTATTAGTGTATGTATAAGTATAACTGCATGTATCAGTATTAGTGAATGTATCAGTATAAGTGTATGTATCAGTAGAAGTGTATCTATCAGTATAAGTGTATGTATCAGTATTAGTGTATGTATCAGTATAAGTGTATGTATCAGTATTAGTGTATATATCAGTATAACTGTATGTATCAGTATTAGTGTATGTATCAGTATAAGTGTGTGTATCAGTATAAGTGTGTGTATCAGTATTAGTGTATGTATCAGTATAAGTGTATGTATCAGTATTAGTGTATGTATCAGTATAAGTGTATGTATCAGTATAAGTGTATGTATCAGTATAAGTGTATGTATCAGTATAAGTGTATGTATCAGATATAGTGTAATGTATCAGTATAACTGTATGTATCAGTATAAGTGTATGTATCAGTATAAGTGTATGTATCAGTATAAGTGTATGTATCAGTATAAGTGTATACATCAGTATTAGTGTATGCATCAGTATAAGTGTATGTATCAGTATAAGTGTATGTATCAGTATAAGTGTATGTATCAGTATTAGTGTATGTATCAGTATTAGTGTATGTATCAGTATAAGTTTATGTATCAGTATAAGTGTATGTATCAGTATAAGTGTATGTATCAGTATTAGTGTATGTATCAGTATAAGTGTATGTATCAGTATTAGTGTATATATCAGTATTAGTGTATGTATCAGTATAAGTGTATGTATCAGTATTAGTGTATGTATCAGTATAAGTGTATGTATCAGTATTAGTGTATGTATCAGTATAAGTGTATGTATCAGTATAAGTGTGTGTATCAGTATAAGTGTGTGTATCAGTATAAGTGTATGTATCAGTATAAGTGTATGTATCAGTATAAGTGTATGTATCAGTATAAGTGTATGTATCAGTATAAGTGTATGCATCAGTATAAGTGTATGCATCAGTATTAGTGTATGTATCAGTATAAGTGTATGTATCAGTATAAGTGTATGTATCAGTATAAGTGTATGTATCAGTATTAGTGTATGTATCAGTATAAGTGTATGTATCAGTATTAGTGTATGTATCAGTATTAGTGTATGTATCAGTATTAGTGTATGTATCAATATATGTGTATGTATCAGTATTAGTGAATGTATCAGTATAAGTGTATGTATCAGTATAAGTGTATGTATCAGTATAAGTGTATGTATCAGTATTAGTGAATGTATCAGTATTTGTGTATGTATCAGTATAACTGTATGTATCAGTATTAATGTATCAGTATAACTGTATGTATCAGTATTAGTGTATGTATCAGTATAAGTGTATGTATCAGTATAACTGTATGTATCAGTATAAGTGTATGTATCAGTATAAGTGTATGTATCAGTAGAAGTGTATCTATCAGTATAAGTGTATGTATCAGTATTAGTGTATGTATCAGTATTAGTGTATGTATCAGTATAAGTGTATGTATCAGTATAACTGTATGTATCAGTATTAGTGAATGTATCAGTATTTGTGTATGTATCAGTATAACTGTATGTATCAGTATTAGTGTATGTATCAGTATAACTGTATGTATCAGTATTAGTGTATGTATCAGTATAAGTGTATGTATTAGTATAACTGTATGTATCAGTATTAGTGTATGTATCAGTATAAGTGTATGTATCAGTAGAAGTGTATCTATCAGTATAAGTGTATGTATCAGTATTAGTGTATGTATCAGTATTAGTGTATGTATCAGTATATGTGTATGTATCAGTATAAGTGTATGTATCAGTATATGTGTATGTATCAGTATAAGTGTATGTATCAGTATTAGTGTATGTATCAGTATAAGTGTATGTATCAGTATTAGTGTATGTATCAGTATTAGTGCATGTATCAGTATAAGTGTATGTATCAGTATAAGTGTATGTATCAGTATAACTGTATGTATCAGTATTAGTGTATGTATCAGTATTAGTGTATGTATCAGTATTATTGTATGTATCAGTATATGTGTATGTATCAGTATAAGTGTATGTATCAGTATTAGTGAATGTATCAGTATTAGTGTATGTATCAGTATTAGTGTATGTATCAGTATAAGTGTATGTATCAGTATAACTGTATGTATCAGTATTAGTGAATATATCAGTATTAGTGTATGTATCAGTATAAGTGTATGTATCAGTATTAGTGTATGTATCAGTATTAGTGTATGTATCAGTATAAGTGTATGTATCAGTATAACTGTATGTATCAGTATTAGTGTATGTATCAGTATTAGTGTATGCATCAGTATTAGTGTATGTATCAGTATTAGTGTATGTATCAGTATTAGGGAATGTATCAGTATTAGGGAATGTATCAGTATTAGGGAATGTATCAGTATAAGTGTATGTATCAGTATTAGTGTATGTATCAGTATAACTGTATGTATCAGTATTAGTGTATGTATCAGTATAACTGTATGTATCAGTATTAGTGTATGTATCAGTATTAGTGTATGTATCAGTATAAGTGTATGTATCAGTATTAGTGTATGTATCAGTATAAGTGTATGTATCAGTATTAGTGTATGTATTAGTATAAGTGTATGTATCAGTATTAGTGTATTTATCAGTGTAAGTGTATGTATCAGTATAACTGTATGTATCAGTATTAGTGTATTTATCAGTGTAAGTGTATGTATCAGTATAACTGTATGTATCAGTATTAGTGTATTTATCAGTGTAAGTGTATGTATCAGTATAAGTGTATGTATCAGTATAAGTGTATGTATCAGTATTAGTGTATGTATCAGTATTAGTGTATGTATCAGTATTAGTGTATGTATCAGTATAAGTGTATGTATCAGTATTAGTGTATGTATCAGTATTAGTGTATGTATCAGTATAACTGTATGTATCAGTATTAGTGTATGTATCAGTATTAGTGTATGTATCAGTATAACTGTATGTATCAGTATTAGTGTATGTATCAGTATAAGTGTATGTATCAGTATAAGTGTATGCATCAGTATAAGTGTATGCATCAGTATTAGTGTATTCATCAGTATAAGTGTATGTATCAGTATAAGTGTATGTATCAGTATAAGTGTATGTATCAGTATAAGTGTATGTATCAGTATTAGTGTATGTATCAGTATTAGTGTATGTATCAGTATAAGTGTATGTATCAGTATAAGTGTATGTATCAGTATAAGTGTATGTATCAGTATTAGTGTATGTATCAGTATAAGTGTATGTATCAGTATTAGTGTATATATCAGTATTAGTGTATGTATCAGTATAAGTGTTTGTATCAGTATTAGTGTATATATCAGTATAATTGTATGTATCAGTATTAGTGTATGTATCAGTATTAGTGTATGTATCAGTATAAGTGTATGTATCAGTATAAGTGTGTGTATCAGTATAAGTGTGTGTATCAGTATAAGTGTATGTATCAGTATAAGTGTATGTATCAGTATAACTGTATGTATCAGTATAAGTGTATGTATCAGTATAAGTGTATGTATCAGTATAAGTGTATGCATCAGTATAAGTGTATGCATCAGTATTAGTGTATGTATCAGTATAAGTGTATGTATCAGTATAAGTGTATGTATCAGTATTAGTGTATGTATCAGTATAAGTGTATGTATCAGTATAAGTGTATGTATCAGTATAACTGTATGTATCAGTATTAGTGTATGTATCAGTATTAGTGTATGTATCAGTATTAGTGTATGTATCAATATATGTGTATGTATCAGTATTAGTGAATGTATCAGTATAAGTGTATGTATCAGTATAAGTGTATGTATCAGTATAAGTGTATGTATCAGTATAAGTGTATGTATCAGTATAACTGTATGTATCAGTATTAGTGAATGTATCAGTATTTGTGTATGTATCAGTATAACTGTATGTATCAGTATTAATGTATCAGTATAACTGTATGTATCAGTATTAGTGTATGTATCAGTATAAGTGTATGTATCAGTATAACTGTATGTATCAGTATAAGTGTATGTATCAGTATAAGTGTATGTATCAGTAGAAGTGTATCTATCAGTATAAGTGTATGTATCAGTATTAGTGTATGTATCAGTATTAGTGTATGTATCAGTATAAGTGTATGTATCAGTATAACTGTATGTATCAGTATTAGTGAATGTATCAGTATTTGTGTATGTATCAGTATAACTGTATGTATCAGTATTAGTGTATGTATCAGTATAACTGTATGTATCAGTATTAGTGTATGTATCAGTATAATTGTATGTATCAGTATAACTGTATGTATCAGTATTAGTGTGTGTATCAGTAGAAGTGTATGTATCAGTAGAAGTGTATCTATCAGTATAAGTGTATGTATCAGTATTAGTGTATGTATCAGTATTAGTGTATGTATCAGTATATGTGTATGTATCAGTATTAGTGTATGTATCAGTATAAGTGTATGTATCAGTATAAGTGTATGTATCAGTATTAGTGTATGTATCAGTATAAGTGTATGTATCAGTATAAGTGTATGTATCAGTATTAGTGTATGTATTAGTATAAGTGTATGTATCAGTATTAGTGTATTTATCAGTGTAAGTGTATGTATCAGTATAACTGTATGTATCAGTATTAGTGTATTTATCAGTGTAAGTGTATGTATCAGTATTAGTGTATTTATCAGTGTAAGTGTATGTATCAGTATAAGTGTATGTATCAGTATAAGTGTATGTATCAGTATTAGTGTATGTATCAGTATTAGTGTATGTATCAGTATTAGTGTATGTATCAGTATAAGTGTATGTATCAGTATTAGTGTATGTATCAGTATTAGTGTATGTATCAGTATTAGTGAATGTATCAGTATAAGTGTATGTATCAGTATTACTGTATGTATCAGTATTAGTGAATGTATCAGTATTAGTGTATGTATCAGTATAAGTTTATGTATCAGTATAAGTGTATGTATCAGTATAAGTGTATGTATCAGTATAACTGTATGTATCAGTATTAGTGAATGTATCAGTATTAGTGTATGTATCAGTATAACTGTATGTATCAGTATTAGTGTATGTATCAGTATTAGTGTATGTATCAGTATAAGTGTATGTATCAGTATAACTGTATGTATCAGTATTAGTGTATGAATCAGTATTAGTGTATGCATCAGTATTAGTGTATGTATCAGTATTAGTGTATGCATCAGTATTAGGGAATGTATCAGTATTAGGGAATGTATCAGTATTAGGGAATGTATCAGTATAAGTGTATGTATCAGTATTAGTGTATGTATCAGTATAACTGTATGTATCAGTATTAGTGTATGTATCAGTATTAGTGTATGTATCAGTGTAAGTGTATGTATCAGTATAACTGTATGTATCAGTATTAGTGTATTTATCAGTGTAAGTGTATGTATCAGTATAAGTGTATGCATCAGTATAAGTGTATGCATCAGTATTAGTGTATGTATCAGTATAAGTGTATGTATCAGTATAAGTGTATGTATCAGTATTAGTGTATGTATCAGTATTAGTGTATGTATCAGTATTAGTGTATGTATCAGTATTAGTGTATGTATCAGTATAAGTGTATGTATCAGTATTAGTGTATGTATCAGTATTAGTGTATGTATCAGTATTAGTGAATGTATCAGTATAAGTGTATGTATCAGTATTAGTGTATGTATCAGTATAAGTGTATGTATCAGTATAAGTGTATGTATCAGTATTAGTGTATGTATCAGTATTAGTGTATGTATCAGTATAAGTGTATGTATCAGTATTAGTGTATGTATCAGTATTAGTGTATGTATCAGTATTATTGTATGTATCAGTATATGTGTATGTATCAGTATATGTGTATGTATCAGTATAAGTGTATGTATCAGTATTAGTGAATGTATCAGTATTAGTGTATGTATCAGTATAAGTGTATGTATCAGTATAAGTGTATGTATCAGTATAACTGTATGTATCAGTATTAGTGAATGTATCAGTATTAGTGTATGTATCAGTATAACTGTATGTATCAGTATTAGTGTATGTATCAGTATAACTGTATGTATCAGTATTAGTGTATGTATCAGTATAAGTGTATGTATCAGTATAACTGTATGTATCAGTATTAGTGTATGTATCAGTATAAGTGTATGTATCAGTAGAAGTGTATCTATCAGTATAAGTGTATGTATCAGTATTAGTGTATGTATCAGTATTAGTGTATGTATCAGTATATGTGTATGTATCAGTCATAAGTCGTAATGTATCAGTACTTAGTGAATGTATCAGTATTAGTGTATGTATCAGTATAAGTGTATGTATCAGTATAAGTGTATTAATCAGTATAACTGTATGTCTCCAGTATAAGTGAAAGTATCAGTATTAGTGTATGTATCAGTATTAGTGTATGTATCAGTAATAGTGTATGTATCAGTATAGTGTATGTATCAGTATAACTGTATGTATCAGTATTAGTGTATGTATCAGTACTACGTGTATGTATCAGTATATGTGTATGTCTCAGCTATAAGTGTATGTATCAGTATAACTGTATGTATCAGTAATAGTGTATGTATCAGTATAACTGTATGTATCAGTATTCAGTGTATGTATCAGTATAAGTGTATGTATCAGTATAACTGTATGTATCAGTATTAGTGTATGTATCAGTAAAGTGTAAGTATCAGTAGAAGTGTATGTATCCAGTAGAAGTGTATGTCTCAGTAGAAGTGTATCTATCAGTATAAGTGTATGTATCAGTATTAGTGTATGTATCAGTATTAGTGTATGTATCAGTATATGTGTATGTATCAGTATAACTGTATGTATCAGTATAAGTGTATGTATCAGTATAAGTGTATGTATCAGTATTAGTGTATGTATCAGTATTAGTGTATGTATCAGTATTAGTGTATATATCAGTATAAGTGTATGTATCAGTATAAGTGTATGTATCAGTATAAGTGTATGTATCAGTATAAGTGTATGTATCAGTATTAGTGTATGTATCAGTATAAGTGTATGTATCAGTATAACTGTATGTATCAGTATAACTGTATGTATCAGTATTAGTGTATGTATCAGTATTAGTGTATGTATCAGTATTAGTGTATATATCAGTATAAGTGTATGTATCAGTATAAGTGTATGTATCAGTATTAGTGTATGTATCAGTATTAGTGTATGTATCAGTGTAAGTTTATGTATCAGTATTAGCGTATGTATCAGTATAAGTGTATGTATCAGTATAAGTGTATGTATCAGTATTAGTGTATGTATCAGTATTAGTGTATGTATCAGTATTAGTGTATGTATCAGTATTAGTGTATATATCAGTATAAGTGTATGTATCAGTATAAGTGTATGTATCAGTATTAGTGTATGTATCAGTATAAGTGTATGTATCAGTATAAGTGTATGTATCAGTATTAGTGTATGTATCAGTATTAGTGTATGTATCAGTATAACTGTATGTATCCAGTATAACTGTATGTATCAGTATTAGTGTATTTATCAGTAGTTAGTGTATGTATCAGTATTAGTGTATGTATCAGTATAAAGATGTATGTATCAGTATTAGTGTATGTTTCAGTATTAGTGTATGTATCAGTGTAAGTTTATGTATCAGTATTAGTGTATGTATCAGTATAAGTGTATGTATCAGTATTAGTGTATGTATCAGTATTAGTGTATGTATCAGTATAAGTGTATGTATCAGTATAAGTGTATGTATCAGTATTAGTGTATGTATCAGTATTAGTGTATGTATCAGTATTAGTGTATGTATCAGTATATGTGTATGTATCAGTATAAGTGTATGTATCAGTATAAGTGTATGTATCAGTATTAGTGTATGTATCAGTATTAGTGTATGTATCAGTAAAAGTGTATGTATCAGTATAAGTGTATGTATCAGTATAAGTGTATGTATCAGTATAAGTGTATGTATCAGTATTAGTGTATGTATCAGTATTAGTGTATGTATCAGTATAAGTGTATGTATCAGTATAAGTGTATGTATCAGTATTAGTGTATGTATCAGTATTAGTGTATGTATCAGTATAAGTGTATGTATCAGTATAAGTGTATGTATCAGTATAAGTGTATGCTATCAGTATAAGTGTATGTATCAGTATTAGTGTATGTATCAGTATAAGTGTATGTATCAGTATAAGTGTATGTATCAGTATAAGTGTATCTATCAGTATAAGTGTATGTATCAGTATTAGTGTATGTATCAGTATTAGTGTATGTATCAGTATAAGTGTATGTATCAGTATAAGTGTATGCATCAGTATTAGTGTATGTATCAGTATTAGTATATGTATCAGTATAAGTGTATGTATCAGTATAAGTGTATGTATCAGTAGAAGTGTATCTATCAGTATAAGTGTATGTATCAGTATTAGTGTATGTATCAGTATTAGTGTATGTATCAGTATAAGTGTATGTATCAGTATAACTGTATGTATCAGTATTAGTGAATGTATCAGTATTTGTGTATGTATCAGTATAACTGTATGTATCAGTATTAGTGTATGTATCAGTATAACTGTATGTATCAGTATTAGTGTATGTATCAGTATAATTGTATGTATCAGTATAACTGTATGTATCAGTATTAGTGTGTGTATCAGTAGAAGTGTATGTATCAGTAGAAGTGTATCTATCAGTATAAGTGTATGTATCAGTATTAGTGTATGTATCAGTATTAGTGTATGTATCAGTATATGTGTATGTATCAGTATTAGTGTATGTATCAGTATAAGTGTATGTATCAGTATAAGTGTATGTATCAGTATTAGTGTATGTATCAGTATAAGTGTATGTATCAGTATAAGTGTATGTATCAGTATTAGTGTATGTATTAGTATAAGTGTATGTATCAGTATTAGTGTATTTATCAGTGTAAGTGTATGTATCAGTATAACTGTATGTATCAGTATTAGTGTATTTATCAGTGTAAGTGTATGTATCAGTATTAGTGTATTTATCAGTGTAAGTGTATGTATCAGTATAAGTGTATGTATCAGTATAAGTGTATGTATCAGTATTAGTGTATGTATCAGTATTAGTGTATGTATCAGTATAAGTGTATGTATCAGTATTAGTGTATGTATCAGTATTAGTGTATGTATCAGTATTAGTGAATGTATCAGTATAAGTGTATGTATCAGTATTACTGTATGTATCAGTATAAGTGCATGTATCAGTATTAGTGTATGTATCAGTATTAGTGTATGTATCAGTATAAGTGTATGTATCAGTATAAGTGTATGTATCAGTATAACTGTATGTATCAGTATTAGTGTATGTATCAGTATTAGTGTATGTATCAGTATTAGTGTATGTATCAGTATATGTGTATGTATCAGTATATGTGTATGTATCAGTATAAGTGTATGTATCAGTATTAGTGAATGTATCAGTATTAGTGTATGTATCAGTATAAGTTTATGTATCAGTATAAGTGTATGTATCAGTATAAGTGTATGTATCAGTATAACTGTATGTATCAGTATTAGTGAATGTATCAGTATTAGTGTATGTATCAGTATAACTGTATGTATCAGTATTAGTGTATGTATCAGTATTAGTGTATGTATCAGTATAAGTGTATGTATCAGTATAACTGTATGTATCAGTATTAGTGTATGAATCAGTATTAGTGTATGCATCAGTATTAGTGTATGTATCAGTATTAGTGTATGCATCAGTATAAGGGAATGTATCAGTATTAGGGAATGTATCAGTATTAGGGAATGTATCAGTATAAGTGTATGTATCAGTATTAGTGTATGTATCAGTATAACTGTATGTATCAGTATTAGTGTATGTATCAGTATTAGTGTATGTATCAGTGTAAGTGTATGTATCAGTATAACTGTATGTATCAGTATTAGTGTATTTATCAGTGTAAGTGTATGTATCAGTATAAGTGTATGCATCAGTATAAGTGTATGCATCAGTATTAGTGTATGTATCAGTATAAGTGTATGTATCAGTATAAGTGTATGTATCAGTATTAGTGTATGTATCAGTATTAGTGTATGTATCAGTATAAGTGTATGTATCAGTATTAGTGTATGTATCAGTATTAGTGTATGTATCAGTATTAGTGAATGTATCAGTATAAGTGTATGTATCAGTATTAGTGTATGTATCAGTATAAGTGTATGTATCAGTATAAGTGTATGTATCAGTATTAGTGTATGTATCAGTATTAGTGTATGTATCAGTATAAGTGTATGTATCAGTATTAGTGTATGTATCAGTATTAGTGTATGTATCAGTATTATTGTATGTATCAGTATATGTGTATGTATCAGTATATGTGTATGTATCAGTATAAGTGTATGTATCAGTATTAGTGAATGTATCAGTATTAGTGTATGTATCAGTATAAGTGTATGTATCAGTATAAGTGTATGTATCAGTATAACTGTATGTATCAGTATTAGTGAATGTATCAGTATTAGTGTATGTATCAGTATAACTGTATGTATCAGTATTAGTGTATGTATCAGTATAAGTGTATGTATCAGTATAACTGTATGTATCAGTATTAGTGTATGTATCAGTATAAGTGTATGTATCAGTAGAAGTGTATCTATCAGTATAAGTGTATGTATCAGTATTAGTGTATGTATCAGTATTAGTGTATGTATCAGTATATGTGTATGTATCAGTATAAGTGTATGTATCAGTATTAGTGAATGTATCAGTATTAGTGTATGTATCAGTATAAGTGTATGTATCAGTATAAGTGTATGTATCAGTATAACTGTATGTATCAGTATAAGTGTATGTATCAGTATTAGTGTATGTATCAGTATTAGTGTATGTATCAGTATTAGTGTATGTATCAGTATAAGTGTATGTATCAGTATAACTGTATGTATCAGTATTAGTGTATGTATCAGTATTAGTGTATGTATCAGTATATGTGTATGTATCAGTATAAGTGTATGTATCAGTATAACTGTATGTATCAGTATTAGTGTATGTATCAGTATAACTGTATGTATCAGTATTAGTGTATGTATCAGTATAAGTGTATGTATCAGTATAACTGTATGTATCAGTATTAGTGTATGTATCAGTATAAGTGTATGTATCAGTAGAAGTGTATGTATCAGTAGAAGTGTATGTATCAGTAGAAGTGTATCTATCAGTATAAGTGTATGTATCAGTATTAGTGTATGTATCAGTATTAGTGTATGTATCAGTATATGTGTATGTATCAGTATAACTGTATGTATCAGTATAAGTGTATGTATCAGTATAAGTGTATGTATCAGTATTAGTGTATGTATCAGTATTAGTGTATGTATCAGTATTAGTGTATATATCAGTATAAGTGTATGTATCAGTATAAGTGTATGTATCAGTATAAGTGTATGTATCAGTATAAGTGTATGTATCAGTATTAGTGTATGTATCAGTATAAGTGTATGTATCAGTATAACTGTATGTATCAGTATAACTGTATGTATCAGTATTAGTGTATGTATCAGTATTAGTGTATGTATCAGTATTAGTGTATATATCAGTATAAGTGTATGTATCAGTATTAGTGTATGTATCAGTATTAGTGTATGTATCAGTGTAAGTTTATGTATCAGTATTAGCGTATGTATCAGTATAAGTGTATGTATCAGTATAAGTGTATGTATCAGTATTAGTGTATGTATCAGTATTAGTGTATGTATCAGTATTAGTGTATGTATCAGTATTAGTGTATATATCAGTATAAGTGTATGTATCAGTATAAGTGTATGTATCAGTATTAGTGTATGTATCAGTATAAGTGTATGTATCAGTATAAGTGTATGTATCAGTATTAGTGTATGTATCAGTATAAGTGTATGTATCAGTATAACTGTATGTATCAGTATAACTGTATGTATCAGTATTAGTGTATGTATCAGTATGTGTATGTATCAGTATTAGTGTATGTATCAGTATAAGTGTATGTATCAGTATTAGTGTATGTATCAGTATTAGTGTATGTATCAGTGTAAGTTTATGTATCAGTATTAGTGTATGTATCAGTATAAGTGTATGTATCAGTATTAGTGTATGTATCAGTATTAGTGTATGTATCAGTGTAAGTGTATGTATCAGTATAAGTGTATGTATCAGTATTAGTGTATGTATCAGTATTAGTGTATGTATCAGTATTAGTGTATGTATCAGTATGTGTATGTATCAGTATAAGTGTATGTATCAGTATAAGTGTATGTATCAGTATTAGTGTATGTATCAGTATTAGTGTATGTATCAGTAAAAGTGTATGTATCAGTAAAAGTGTATGTATCAGTATAAGTGTGTGTATCAGTATAAGTGTATGTATCAGTATTAGTGTATGTATCAGTATTAGTGTATGTATCAGTATAAGTGTATGTATCAGTATAAGTGTATGTATCATTATTAGTGAATGTATCAGTATTAGTGTATGTATCAGTATAAGTGTATGTATCAGTATAAGTGTATGTATCAGTATAAGTGTATGCATCAGTATTAGTGTATGTATCAGTATTAGTATATGTATCAGTATAAGTGTATGTATCAGTATTAGTATATGTATCAGTATAAGTGTATGTATCAGTATAAGTGTATGTATCAGTATTAGTATATGTATCAGTATTAGTGTATGTATCAGTATAAGTGTTTGTATCAGTATAAGTGTATGTATCAGTATTAGTGTATGTATCAGTATAAGTGTATGTATCAGTATAAGTGTATGTATCAGTATAACTGTATGTATCAGTATTAGTGTATGTATCAGTATTAGTGTAGGTATCAGTATTAGTGTATGTATCAGTATAACTGTATGTATCAGTATTAGTGTATGTATCAGTATAAGTGTATGTATCAGTATTAGTGTATGTATCAGTATAACCGTATGTATCAGTATAAGTGTATGTATCAGTATTAGTGTATGTATCAGTATAACTGTATGTATCAGTATAACTGTATGTATCAGTATAAGTGTATGTATCAGTATTAGTGTATGTATCAGTATAACTGTATGTATCAGTATTAGTGTATGTATCAGTATAAGTGTATGTATCAGTATTAGTGTATGTATCAGTATAAGTGTATGTATCAGTATTAGTGTATGTATCAGTATAAGTGTATGTATCAGTATTAGTGTATGTATCAGTATAAGTGTATGTATCAGTATTAGTGTATGTATCAGTATTAGTGTATGTATCAGTATAACTGTATGTATCAGTATTAGTGTATGTATCAGTATAAGTGTATGTATCAGTATTAGTGTATGTATCAGTATAAGTGTATGTATCAGTATAAGTGTATCTATCAGTATAACTGTATGTATCAGTATTAGTGTATGTATCAGTATAAGTGTATGTATCAGTATGTATGTGTGTATCAGTATTAGTGTATGTATCAGTACTAGTGTGTGTATCAGTATAAGTGTATGCATCAGTATTAGTGAATGTATCAGTATAAGTGTATGTATCAGTATTAGTGTATGTATCAGTATTAGTGTATGTATCAGTATAAGTGTATGTATCAGTATAACTGTATGTATCAGTATTAGCGTATGCATCAGTATTAGTGTATGTATCAGTATAAGTGTATGTATCAGTATAAGTGTATGTATCAGTACTAGTGTATGTATCAGTATAAGTGTATGTATCAGTACTAGTGTATGTATCAGTATTAGTGTATGTATCAGTATAACTGTATGTATCAGTATAAGTGTATGTATCAGTATAAGTGTATGCATCAGTATAAGTGTATGCATCAGTATTAGTGTATGTATCAGTATAAGTGTATGTATCAGTATTAGTGTATGTATCAGTATTAGTGTATGTATCAGTATAAGTGTATGTATCAGTACTAGTGTATGTATCAGTATTAGTGTATGTATCAGTATAAGTGTATGTATCAGTATTAGTGTATGTATCAGTATAAGTGTATGTATCAGTAGTAGTGTGTGTATCAGTACTAGTGTGTGTATCAGTATAAGTGTATGTATTAGTATTAGTGAATGTATCATTATTAGTGAATGTATTAGTGTCTTTCTGAGTGTCAGGTACATTTCAGACCTTTATGGGAATTAACCCTTCACTGTGTTTATTGCAAGGAAGCTATCTAATGTTCATGTGTCGTGTGTTCCCAATAGTGGATAAATGCAATATTATTAATTCTTATAAAAAGCTGTATATATAACTCAAGTTTACCATCTGCAGGTCAAATCTGGAAGTGCAGACAAAACAATCAGGTGTACGCACTGTCTGTAGCTATAATGATGGGGATGAGCTGATCTATAAAGACCCAGTATGCACCTGTGATTGTTAGGGGTTGCGGTGTCTCAAGTGCAGTTATCAACAGCTTTAGGCAACAACTCAAAATTAAACTCCCCATGAAGGGCAAGATTACAAGTGGAGAGCTATTTATCGCTCCAGTTTAAACATTTACTCCTCTAGAAGTAAGCTTTTTGCGCATGTTGAAATTAAAAAGTTTTCATACAAGTGCTAACCTGATGTGAGCAAAAAGCTGTACTTAGAATATCGCAACAGCGTTAATGTATTCCGCCATAGACTTCAAAAGAGCGTGAAAGGTTAAAAAAAACACCCAACAATTTGCGCAACCCCAATCGCATTTTCTTCAAGTGTGTTAACCCAACATAAAATTTTAATATTTCACATTCCAATGTTCTTCACATTGCAGAATATGTTCTATTCATTCATAAATATATATATGACTTTTTTTTGGTAAAATATATATCTATACCTATATACATAGATGATTATACATAGGTATAGATATATGCAAATATAAATATATATATATGTATAGATATACACGTATATATATATATATATATATATATATATATATATATATATATATATATATATATATATATTAGCTTGTTCTATGGCTAGTTACCACCCAAGAAGCAGCCTCTTTTTGCTCAGCATGTGCCTTTCACAGAGAAGAACTCTCCTGAAGCATATCAGTCTGATCTGACTTCACAGTACAGTCCAGCCCCGAAATACCAGGCAATCCCTCTCTGAACGAGAGAAACAGCAAAACCCCAGACGTATGTTTCGGCCTATTGTGGGCCTTGTCAGTGAGGTGCAGCCATATCCCTCTAGGCACACTGAGCAATGGGTCCACGTCTGGATTCCCGCATCACACTTAGGGAGACTTCCCTCAGGGTCATAATTTGCCTAAATAAAAAGTGAGACATATGAGTGTAACTGTATTTTTAAATATAATTTTGATGTGTTTTGTGCAACATTTTATTCGATTGTAACAGTTAACCAGACCTCTGAATTTGAGCTATCCAGATGCACGTTAAATTAAATTGTGCTCAAGTGAACGCGTTTACTTTCAGGCTGTAATGTGCACTCTACTTCTGACGTGCGTTTAATTGCTGAATTATATGATGCATATATAAAGTAAGACTTAAATCCTCCCAAAACAGAATTCCCTTAAAGGTCTCTGGGTGAGAAATATTGCTAAAGTACAATAAGGTGGAATTAGCAGCATCGCTGATCTGTGAGCCTCTGTTATATTCAGCTTGCTGGGGTGTGTGAGGCTACACATGACGCAAATTAGCCCCAATGATGCTAAATCTGGCAAAATTCACTTGAAGAGATATAAAAGTCAAAATTAAACCTTTATGGAGCAGATGCAATTTAAGTCGCGTCTCTATTTACTTCTACTATCAAACTTACTCAGTTTTCTTGCTATCCATTGTTGGAAAGCATAACTAGGTAGGCTCAGGAGAGGCAATGCACTGCTGGGAACTAGCTGATGATTAATGGCTACACACATATTCCTTTTGTCACTGGCTCACCAGTTCAGCTAGCTTCCAGTAGTACATTGCTGCTCTAGAGATAATGTCTACTATGTATTTAACCCCTTTGCAGGTGCTAAACATAGTTAGACGCAAAAAAACCCCCACTAGGGTTGTCCAGTATACTTCATAAAAATACCAGGAAACCTATAGGTGATTGGGTATGGGTGGTAGCTGGCTCCGCCCAAAAGCTCATCCTTATAGGTCCATGTTTGATTTCACCATGTATATTTTTCACAGTTGAGCAGTCATTGTACTCGGTTGCCAGTAACACACATGCAGCAACAACTCACATAGCTGCCTCTAACACAAATAGAAAATGTGCAGTATTACTTTTTTTGGACCATATTTGTAATGCACAGGAGGCATAGGGGGCCTTAACATTTAGCTGGCACTTAGGGTACTTGAAATACTTTAACACAGTACAGCATTCTAAAGGTCGAACTAGACCTCACTAGGCCCCAGAGCAATGGCTCTTGTGGTGAGTTTTTCTTTACAACAACACAGTGGTGGCCATCTTGGAAACCTTTCCACCATATTTGTAAACGCATATGCTTATACTTTCCTGTGAGTCTGGTTTTGCAGGAAGATATGTACAAAGGGGCAAGACATGATGCAGGTGGAGTCCAGGCTCCCTTGTAGCAATGCCACTGCTGTTTCTAGGGCCAGATGGGTCCCTAGTTGTGTGGGCCCACTCTTAGTTGAGAACCCTATAGTTACACCCCTGAAACAGAGGCTTTTTAATGGCGATTTTGAAGACCTTTACAGAAACAAAAGATATGTAGCTAAATAAAGGTAAAACTTGGTGCGATGATGTACTAGTTTTTTTTAGTGCTGCCCTAGGCACTGCTTTTCTCACCCAGCAAGTTTAGCTCATATTTGCCTAATACATGTCTCACAACTGGAGGCCACAGTGCATGGAGGGGTCAGACGCCCACACTAGACAACCAGAGATCATTAAATATTTGTAAGTAAAATATTTTATTTTGTAACAATGTTAATGCCAGAGGGAACTGGGGGCTTTAGCTCCTCCCATCATAATTGCTGGTCCCCTGTATATCCCCACAACTGTGATCACCAATCGTTTTTCTGCCCAGGCCCTCCACCACCACTAGCCCCACCAATGGCAAAACTGGCTTTGGCCATCACATACTAGACCACACCCATGACACACCCAGACCAGGATCTCCTGTTGCTGCCCAGTCCCTCATGTTGAAGGCCTGCCTCTCCTTTTTGTGGCTCCGCCCACAAAACATTAGTAAGCATTCAGGAGTGCCCCCCCCCCCATATTTAATTTCTATAGAAGCCACTGCATAGAAGTTGGAATACATAGGGTTCCATTTATTAATCTCCAGACAGACACAGGCTAACCGCATTTATCAAGCCTGCCCCCTGCTCGTAGGCAGCCAGTCACGCAAGAGCAGGGGCAGTTAAACAAACCTGTCAGAGAAGTCCAGGGGGATTGAGAAACACCTTTATAGTTGGCGCAGTATGTTAAGAATCAGACCGCTGCTTCTTTAACTATCGGCTGCAGACTCGCTCAGCTAAGGTGCTCAAAAGTTGTATTCACGGCTTCTTAAATGGAGCCCATAGTTTAATAAATCTACCCCTCAAAATACGAGGTCCCTCTAAATATTGCTGCCCTTGGCAAAAACTTAGTTGGACTAAGCCAAAATATACCCTTGACTCAACAGATAATTAAGTAATGATGAAAGAAGTCTAATATGTTTGAAAACCTTTTTTTAACTAGATCAATGGAAATGTTTGAGTCATTTTATAATTCATTTATTTTCAATATCCAAAATTGAATTGCAATCATACACAAACATATTATTGTCCTTATTTAAGCTGTGCATTTTAAACTTGCAATTTAAGCTATATTTTTATCTGTAAATTATTCACATACTTACATGTATTCACAAAGAAGCATGTGCAAAAATATAAAACAAACTGTTAAACAGACCAAACAACATTATTCAAAATCAAGCGTATGTAGGTAATAATAAACGTTGACTTCTCTGACAGAAATTTTGTGTGAAATTGCTCCTAAGAAAAAAATCAAGTCAATTTGTGATGCTCAGGATAATTTGTACCACAACACACTACAAAAGTTTTCTCATCTACTAGCAAGCAAAGCGACGGAGCAAACAATGGCGCACACAAAAAAATATCTGCAAGTGTTTTATGTCACTGATCATTAATCTAAGCACCTTGCAATATCAATTACATATACCTGAAGCACAAACATGTGCAATTTCCTATATTTTTGTATTCAGTATATTTTGAGAAGAAATTTAATAAAATTACAAAATGAAAATATTGATATTGTTTACAAGCAAAGATGCAAGTCTTTGTATGGTTTTCAAGCCAATATGCAAGATTTCACTTGGTTTTTACATGCACCTCTGAGTTTCCTAAAATTAGAAAAAAAGTCAATTTGAGTGAATCATGGGATACCTTTTTGATCTAATTTCTTTTAAAATAAGAATGAAAATATATGGATGGCTTGAAGCATATTTAATAACTAATGTCAGTATAGGATGGCACCCAGTGTTTGAGTTGTATACTAACCCAACTCCCTGGATAGTCCCAAAGACTTCACAAATTAGATGAAGACTGGTTCATAGGAGACAATACTGGGTCAAGTCATCACCAAGAGGTCAAATCAGAATCCAAATCAATGTAGATTCCAGACCAGGCAAAGCAGTACACAATCAGGAAGAAAGAAGCTTAGTTGACAAACCGGGGGCAAAACACGGAACAGGAGACCCTCAGTAAACAAGCCAAAGTTTGTACTCAGATTTTCAAGCACTAGTTACTACACCCAGATAGAAAATATTAACCTGCTGGCAAATAACAAGAGAAAATAAGGTATGCCAAAAACACATAGAATAAGCACAAGCCAATATTGAGTAAGAAGTCTTGTGCATAGCACGTGTAGTACATGCAGCTACAAATTTGTGAACATCCTTGGATATTGAGATAGAGGGCTACCAAACAATAAGAAGTAACTGCTATAGGGTTTCCTGCCCTGAAAGAGAATTAGAGAAAGGAGAGACAGGACAACATTGCTGAGGTTTTAGGGACAAATTAATGGTTCTTAGGAGGTGAATACATCTTGAGAACTCATTTCTGGGTGGATTATAATTGTTGCAACAATTAAGTAGTTGTCAACTGAGCAATTATCTTTTCTGGAGGTATGATACAGGTTTGAGTGTCAGTGCTTATGTACAGTTAAAACTCTTGGGGAAGTGCATTTGCCTTTTGTTCTTAGAGCCAGGTGTGTAGGATAGTATGAAGATGAATTGTGCAAAGAAAAAGTACCCATCTCGGCACAAGTTCAATTTTTCCAGGTAGAGTAGATTCATACAATTGGTTAGTATCTGAAAAGGTGTTACTGGGCCTTTGAACAGCGATATCTCTTTATCCAAGTCAATGCCAACTTGATGGCTAATAGCTCTTTATTGCAAACATATAAGATTTCTGAGGTGGAAAACTAGAGGATGAAAGAGACAAGTTTCAAAACAGTGTAATCATTTTGCCATAAGTTCTCCTTGAGAGCAGGATATCAAAGTGTCATGATACATGAAGCCAGAGATATCCAAGGACAGTAAGAAATTAAGGAGTTGTAATAACGGGATTTCAAAATGTTGTAAAATGTGAAGCCAGAGATATCCAATGACAGTAGGAAATTGAGGAGTTGTGATAAGATTGAATGGAATAATTTCAGAATGAAGCACACCTACAAAAAGTTTGAGAGGTAAAGTTCCCTATGTGCTGTAACTGGTTCCTAATGGCTGACCATTAATAGTGGAGATCCAAAGTTTCTGGCTAGTATATTTGATTCTTATGGCAGACACAGGTATAGTAAATGAGCAAACCTTCAGCTCTAGAGTCCAGAACTGCCTGAATGTCGAGAATGGTCTCCTAAAATTTGAGTTGACAAGCCAGGAACAGCTTGGAAGTATGGGGAGGAAAAACTCATGACCTGGCTAAGCACAAGACTTGGCAAATGATGAAGACTGGTTCATACAATACTGTGTCAAGTCAGTACTAAGAGAAGAAAGGCCAAATCAGAATCCAAATCAAAGAATAGTCGAAGAAACAAGCCAAAGTTCCTAATCAAATTTTCAAGCACTAGTGATAACCCCATGTATCAGCAAACAAGCAAATAGGAATAGGAAATGGTGTCATAAATAGGTGTCAGATTCACACCACACCAGAAACATGTATATTAGAGGCTATCCCAACAAAATATGGTGCTACCAAAGCTGCAACAATCAATATTAAATAAAGTCAATATAAAAAAAAAAGTGCAGCAAAAATACATGTGACCAAGGAAACAGGATATGATGACAATTGTAAGAAAATAAGTGGCATTTTTTTAATTTTTATTTTTTAAACTAGCTCAAAATGAGTTTTCAAGAATAGAAGATGGCACAAATTGAAAAAAAAAAGTAAAAAAAAAAATCATGCAATAACCTGTTTTTTCCCCCTGATGAACTGGTATTTCAATTATACATTTCCGCTATGCAAACATTTAGGGGGTGTTTTTATTACCTTTGAAAAGCTTGGGATATTTGAGTTATTATTTGGTTTTCTAACAGATGGGAATAACTTTGAATCTGAAAACTGGGCAAATCTATCTAATGCACTTTACAGGTAAGCCTGATGAATTGGAATAGACCATTTTGACAGAAAAATATTATTTCCTTGTATCTGATGCTTAATTCCGACCCTTTTTAAATAAAGTTGATATGGCTCATTTTCTCTGTGACACACTTTTATTGGCACATTAATTTGTTATTTGAAACACTTATAAAGACATGTTGATACAGAAAAGAGGTTGGTGCTAAAAAGCTTATTCTTATACCAGTATAAAATATTTAATATATAATACAATTGACAGTTTTACATATATTAGTTAAAAAATGGATACATCCATATGTTAAATGTACAAGTTATAACATAAAAAACATGGTATTGATATCGTACCCAAAGTCCATACAAACAATTGATAACTCCTTGATAAAAAGATATATTCTTATTGGATTTGTATCAGTCCAGTAATATGCTTGGAGGTGTCCAATAATGGTTATATAGAACAATGTTCTTAGACTCACTGTTACAGTGTGGCTGAGTATCCTTCACTTTTTCTTCTATCACGTGATACCGGTGGACCAATCACAGGTCAGATTTACTGGCCAATGAAATTCATCGCTCCGGATTTGAATTCTTTGTAGTTGTATTGGATTTGATTATATAGAATAACCTTAAATATGTATCTCGGTATGAACATATATTACTTTTTTTGCTAGTAGCAAATATCAAGATCTATTCCAACTATGTGTAATCTTGTCAGTGTAAACACAAGATACGGGTTGGCACCCTGGAAAGTAAATATGATCGTCGGATACGTTTACTTATATGTATAGGTTGATCTTCTTCATGCGGCTTACTCGGGAAAAAGACTTTTCAGTTAAAAATGGTTTGTAATAACCTTAATCCCATCCAGCCTTAGTTCACAGTTCTTTATTAAAAACACTGTATAACTCCTTCAGCAGCTTCTACGCGTTTCAGCCCTAAGGCCTTTATCAAGATGTCTGAAGGGTCAATTTTCAGCCTTATATACCGGATGCGTTTAATGTTTAGCCCTAGCTTTGCTGGACTTGATTATTTCAATTTGATACAAGTCAGTTTCTTGTTGTTTGAAAAGAAGATAAAACAAACGTTCTCTCTGTTCCTTTCTAGATGTCATTACACATTATACCTTGACAACATATAGGTGGATACATATAAATTATCATTGATCTTCAAATAATTATATACATTTATTTACATTACTCTAGCAGCAAAAGAGATTTATTTTAGTGCATTCTAATACCAGTGTTACTCATATATATGAGAATATTCAAAATAAATTGAAACTTATTTTTTCTTTCTTTCTTTCTTTTTTTGAACCTATTAGTGAAAAATGGATTTATATAAGATGGTTTAAATCCATTTCTGCATTTAAACCTTTAGAGTGTAAGGACGGTGCCTAAATTAAAAATTAATTTGGCTTCTTTTAATTGAAGTAGTTTTCTTATATTAGTGTTGCTGTTATCTAGTGCAGTTTTTTTATCCCCCAGAAAAACAAATCTTTGGTGTTTTTATAGTAAATCTCCATAAAGTGCTTATATAATATTGTGTCAGATTTCCCTTGTTCTATGCAAAGTAGATGTTCCTGTATTCTGTCTTTTAAGGTTCTACTTGTTTGTCCTAAATAATACAGAATGCATGAATATTTCAAAAGATAGATTATATTTTTGTCTGTGCAGTTGATCAATTCTCTTATCTCATATTTCTTATTGTTAGGAAGTAGTTTTATTTCTTTCATTTTACTACTATGTTAACAAGATTTGCAAGATATACAAGGGAAGAAACCTAACAATTTATTGCCGTCTAGATCTCTATCCAATTGTTTGCCCTTTTTCTTAAACACGCTTGGTGCTAGTTTATTCTTCAATGTATGGGCTTTTCTAAAAATGAAACTGGGACAATGTTTTACCTTATCTCCTATTATTGGATCTTCTCAAATAAAGTGCCAATGTTTTTTTATAATCTGGCTAATCAAATTGTGTTGTTCATTATAACTTGTAATGAATGATAATGATAACATATCATTTATATTTTCAACATGTCCCTCTCTTCTCTTATGTCTGGTTTTTGATATTAATATCTACTTTTTTGATATTGATATCTACTTGCTTTTATTTCTAACTTCTTCCTTGTTCCCTGTCACTGATTTCATATCATAACCCTTCTCCTCAAATCTCTTAGCTATAATATTTGCTTGTATATCAAAATCATCTGTGTTAGGCACAATTCCTTCTTACCCTAAGGAATTGGGTAATGATATGAAATCAGTCACAGGAAACATGGAACACTTTACCTGGCGTATTTTATCACGTATTATTTTTAATATACAATTTTACTATGGCACTTTCACGGAGGCACTTTTTTAAAGTGGTATGGCTGACATTTATCACTGGGCATCCAGACATCCCAAGTTTACCTGAAGTTCAGGGAGTCTCCCTGATTGTAATAGCGGCTCCCTGATGCCAGCAAATGGAAAGCAATCTCCCTGAAGCTCCAAGTACCATGATCCAATGTGGCCCAAATCCGGAAAAGTGTTTCTTTAAGGAATGCCTTTAAATGTTGGGACGTTATAGAACCCTCAAAGCATGCATCAGTAACCAAAAAGCCCCCACTGATTTTAATAAAATAAAACACAAATACTAACTTATTTACTGCACGTAATTAAACTTTGTATTCTAAAATATTTGAGCATTCAACAAGCGTATGATCACTGGAAATTAGGTTTGTTGTATGTGGTTGTGCAATAAAGCTACTTTTTTTAATGTGACTTTAGTGGGAAGCTACTTTAATGATAAGTCTCTATCTATTTAGGGTTTCAAGGTATCTAATATATAATTGGGAGGGGGGGTGGCGGCGCAGTAGCGGAAGAAGCCACTTTTCTGAAATTAGTTTTTGCAGGTTGGGATGTCTGGGCATCTGACGCCTCCCCTGTTGAATATTTAGTTGACACATTTCATACCCATGATATACTGGCTATCTACATTTGTAGAACCCATACCAACGGAACACATATAACAGGACCAGCTTTGAAAGATACACTGTCTGTTGTCCAAGTGCCCCACACTGAGAATATAGATCTTACAAATAATTATTGCCACAGTACACAGGATCTTCCTTAGCTACTCAACTATAGTTCTTTGTCCATGAACTTAATATTTATTTAAATTCACTTACTATATATATATGTAACTTGATAACTAATAACGGTGCATATTATTTTATTTTGAATAAAGATACAGTATATATGAAATTAAAGAAAAATGTAGTATTTATAGGGAAGAAGAAACGGTTTCAGACTTTATCAAACTATTTTTGGTTTCCATACTGGAAAATGGAAACTAGGCCAACACTTAGCATCTACTAATTTCATACCACTATCCTAAATCACAACATTAAGCCCCTAATGCAGAATATGGGTGATTTGGGGATTTAGATGATCTGGGGATGGATTCAACAGTTGGTTTAGAGATGTGTTGGGCGGTCTCAAGGTTTAAGACGTCATAGAAAGATTAAGCCTGATGAAACAGCCACCGGGTGTCTGAGAAATGCGTTGCTTTTTTTAAAATATGTTTTAAATAAAGTACGTTTTGCGCTTACTACTTGCCATTATACCTTTTATTCCGATTTACACCCTATCATATGGTGTACCATCTTTTGGGATATCGTATCCTGACTCATTGGAGTTCGAGATACACCGGAGGACAGTCTGCTGGATGACTGTTTGCTTCCAGCCTGATCTATTTGCACCAAAAGGAGGGCTCCACTAAATGTGAGTAAACATTCTATGAACCATCTCACACAAATATATACAGTACTAGGCCATGTGGCACTTCTGTTTCTCTATACTCTCTACAGATTACTGATCCTGGATCTTGGCCTTGATCCATCCACAGACAGCTGACTGGACCTGGATTTACCACATACACCTGGATTGTTTATCCAATACCCTGCTTTTTGATATATGGGAGTTTGAAATTTGTATTATATTTACTGATCTGATAATTGTATTCTGTATTATTTGACAATCATTTGATAGAGTGTATCATTATTGTTTATTTTATTATTATATAGTCATATCTTTTGATCAAGAGTGCCCCCTACATTTTATTTTATTTGTCATAGAAACTGTTGCATATTATGGAGGTTCTATAGAACTTGGCACAATAAAGGGGTAGGACGATTCCTGGGACTAACAGCAGGACAGAGCTTGTAACCCCAAAAAACATAGGACTTCTGTAATACAATAAGGCAATTATTCCCAGTAGAAACTGCTCTTGGCACATCATACTGGCATCTCTGGCATAGGGTCTATCAATACGACCTTGATAAGCGTCATCAATGTAACTATTGTATGACAAAATGTAGCTAACACAGCTCTAGTTCATGTTTAACATGAGACCATTTACTCACTTATATTTGTTTTGTAGTTCAAAAAATGTCATCCTGAGGCCAGAACAGGGTCATGTGACATTACATAATTATACAATGTAAACAGAACAATATGAGACGTCCAACAAAAATGCATATCAAGCTGAATACTGATCACAGAGTCAAATGTCATCATAGGGGCAGGATTCCTACTATCCATGAGCAAAGAGAGTGATACATAAAATAACCAAGAGACCCCCAGCAGAAAACATTATCTCAGTGCGCTCCATTCCAGTCAATTAGAATTCCCTTGTGAACTGCATCTCACAGAGGTTTTTTGTGCCATTTTAAGAGATAGAAAGTTCAAAAATGAAATGTGCTTGTTCATTAACAAAATTGCATCTAGTAAAAGTTATGACTGTTTCAGTGGCATATGCATATATCCTTGACCTTTCTATCCCTTTAATACCACTTACCTTATGTTTTTCAAATGCATTCATACAACAAAAACATCCCTTTACCTTCCATAGCAACAATTAGACATAGGTAACATAGTAACATAGTAACATAGTAGATATGGTTGAAAAAAGACCGAAGTTCATCAAGTTCAACCTATACAAATCTAAAATACTTACAAAAAGCTCCAGTTAAGCTTAAATAACCCCACTAAAAGGTGACCCATTTAATACTAGCAATCATATCCATGAATTTTGTTTCTAGACAGAAATGTATCCAGACTATTTTTAAATGTATCTAGGGTATTGGCATTCACTACCTCCTTTGGTAATGAGTTCCACAATTTTATTGCTCTTACAGTAAAAAAACGTATAGGTATTGCAATCTCTTAGAAAACCCACTCCTGCTCGTCTCTAGTTTTATTCACATTTTTAAACTATGAAACTTGTACATAAATTAAAAATATATGACAATCTAATTTAAAAAAAAAAATGTATTGTATTGTATATGGAAGTTGTCATGTTTAACTTTGTTTTACCATATATCTTTTGCTGCAATAAAGGTCTCAAAGATATCATGCCAGATTAAAGTGGAGCGGTATTTAACGCTCTCGCTCGAGAGCTAACTCCATTTGAAGTAAGCTTTTTGCGCACGGCGGGTAGTGCTCATATTAAAAGTAGAAAGTAAACAGTTGCTCACACACTAACACAAGGCGCTTAGACTATCGTGCACGCATTAACATACCCCCCCTAGAAATCAATGGAGCAAAAAACACCATACTCACGCACAAAAACTAATGCAAATTTCTAAAGTGCGCTAACTCAACATGAAAATATGAATATATTCTATTCCAATGTTCTACACATAGCAGAATATGTTCTATTTATTAATAAATACATATTTCTATAAATATGATGTTTTTTGGTACAATATATATCTATACCTATAGTAATATATATATATATTTTTAATGTATAGATATATACAAATATATATAGGAATATCCATTTAAAAATACAACATATTCCCCTGTGAAGAACATTGGAATGTGAAATATTTACAGTAAATGCACAGTTAAACACTTTCAGGTAGATTACAAGTTTTGCGTTACGGCTTTTAACGCTAAAAAAATGGCAATTTCAGCATAATGGCAGTAACACAGCTATTGCGAGTCATTGCGAGTCGTGTCGTATAGCTATACCACAAGCATTTTAGCCTGTAACGCAACGTCTATTCCGCACTCAAAAAAATGTCCATACCACTATCTGAAAGCAGTAGTTATGAGTTTTGTGCCACAAAAATGTTTCACAAATCTTATAACTATATTGTTACAAAGTACACCCAGTAACACCCATAAACTACCTATTAAAGGGACAGTTTAGTCAAAATTAAACTTTCATGATTCAGATAGGGCATGCAATTGTAAACAACTTTCCAATTGACTTTAATCATTAAATTTGCTTTGTTCCCTTGGTGGTATTTTTGTCCCTGCCATACACTGAAGCACCCACACAACCAAACCCCCCAAATAAAATCCTAACTAAAAAAACCTAAGCTCCCCATTGCCCTGAAAAGGTCATTTGAATGGGCATTGCCCTTAAAAGGGCATTTAGCTCTCTTTCCACCCAAAAGCCCTAATCTAAAAATAAAACCCACCCAATAAACCCTTAAAAAAAACTAACACTAACCCAAAGGGGCGTATTATGGCCTAGGCTTCAGCGCTGCGTAATCTGTTGGCACTCTACAAATACCTGATAATAATAAATAATAATAGGCTAACAAGGCCGGTGCCTAGGGCAGCAGATTTGGGAAGGGCAGCACATCTGCCCTATCCTCTCTCTAAAAGCCAGCACACAGTACAGTGAGCGATAAAGTGCAGGCTTTTACAGAGAAAACAAGGCACGTACGCTGATTAAGGTCGCTCTTCACAGGCAGTGCTCCTTTAAACCGTTGCTTCATTTAGAGCCGCAGGCATTTTTGCAGTGGAAGCGTTCTTGGTGAGGAACTTGCCCGGGGATATGCTTACAAGGTGAGGCTGGAGGACAAGACCTTGTGCCGATATGCTGCCTCCCCTTGTCAGCTGTGGTGGGTCTGTGAGAACAGTAACTAACAGACTGTGTTAGTTACCCTTGTCTGTGTACTGCTTAGATCAGCTTGTGATGTCTAATCATAAACTCTCAGTGCTAATGTATGTTAGCTACTAATAGTTAGCTTTCTCTGCATTCATGTGATGTCTAATCATAAACTCTCAGTGCTAATGTATGTTAGCTACTAATAGCTAGCTTTCTCTGCATTAATGTGATGTCTAATCATAAACTCTCAGTGCTAATGTATGTTAGCTACTAATAGTCAGCTTTCTCTGCATTCATGTGATGTCTAATCATAAACTCTCAGCGCTAATGTATGTTAGCTACTAATAGATAGCTTTCTCTGCATTCATGTGATGTCTAATCATAAACTCTCAGTGCTAATGTATGTTAGCCACTAATAGTTAGCTTTCTCTGCATTCATGTGATGTCTAATCATAAACTCTCAGTGCTAATGTATGTTAGCTACTAATAGTCAGCTTTCTCTGCATTCATGTGATGTCTAATCATAAACTCTCAGTGCTAATGTATGTTAGCTACTAATATCTAGCTTTCTCTGCATTCATGTGATGTCTAATAATAAACTCTCAGCGCTAATGTATTTTAGCTACTAATAGCTAGCTTTCTCTGCATTCATGTGATGTCTAATCATAAACTCTCAGTGCTAATGTATGTTAGCTACTAATAGCTAGCTTTCTCTGCATTCATGTGATGTCTAATCATAAACTCTCAGTGCTAATGTATGTTAGCTACTAATATCTAGCTTTCTCTGCATTCATGTGATGTCTAATCATAAACTCTCAGTGCTAATGTATGTTAGCTACTAATAGCTAGCTGTCTCTGCATTCATGTGATGTCTAATCATAAACTCTCAGCGCTAATGTATGTTAGCTACTAATAGCTAGCTGTCTCTGCATTCATGTGATGTCTAATCATAAACTCTCAGCGCTAATGTATGTTAGTTACTAATAGCTAGCTGTCTCTGCATTCATGTGATGTCTAATCATAAACACTCAGCACTAATGTATGTTAGTTACTAATAGCTAGCTGTCTCTGCATTCATGTGATGTCTAATCATAAACACTCAGCGCTAATGTATGTTAGCTACTAATAGCTAGCTTTCTCTGCATTCATGTGATGTCTAATCATAAACACTCAGCACTAATGTATGTTAGTTACTAATAGCTAGCTTTCTCTGCATTCATGTGATGTCTAATCATAAACTCTCAGCGCTAATGTATGTTAGCTACTAACAGCTAGCTTTCTCTGCTTTCATGTGATGTCTAATTATAAACTCTCAGTGCTAATGTATGTTAGCTACTAATAGCTAGCTTTCTCTGCATTCATGTGATGTGTAATCATAAACTCTCAGTGCTAATGTATGTTAGCTACTAATAGCTAGCTTTCTCTGCATTCATGAACCAATGGAGTAAATAGTAAACGTACACTTAAAAAGTTTAATTACTTGAATGATGGTAATTACTGTATGTTGTTGCATGTGTATTCTTCTTTCCCTCCCTCCCTTCCTCTCTCCCTTCTTTCCCTTTCTCACTCTAGTTAATCATTGCATATGGGAGAGTCTAGTTAGTCAGGGTTAGACTCCTCCCTTCCTCCCTCAACTCTTTCTCTCCCTCCCTCCCTCCCTCTCTTTCCCTTTCTCACTCTAGTTAATCATTGCATATGGGAGAGTCTAGTTAGTCAGGGTTAGACTCCTCCCTTCCTCCCTCAACTCTTTCTCTCCCTCCCTCCCTCCCTCCCTCTCTCCCTTCTTTCACTCCTAGCCCATTTTCTTTTGAATTGTTATGAGCAAAAAAAAAACCACATTGTACACACTGACCCCAAAAAATATTAAGGGGAAAAAAGGCCTAAAACCTTGGGGGGGGGGAGCAGAATTTTGAGTGCCTAGGGCAGCACAAAACCTAAATACGCCACTGTTAACCCCCGAAGATCCACTTACAGTTTTGAAGACCCAACATCCATCCTCAATGAAGCGGCAGAAGTCTTCATCCAACCGGGCAGAAGTCTTCATCCAGACGGCATCTTCTATCTTCCTCCATTCGGCACGGAGCGGGTCCATCTTCAAGACATCCGGCGCGGAGCATCCTCTTCTTTCGACATCTTCTTTACAATGCGGTTTGCCTTTAAATGTTATCCAAGATGGCGTCCCTTAGATTCCTATTGGCTGATAGAATTCTATCAGCCAATCGGAATTAAGGTTGAAAAAATCCTATTGAGCTTGCATTCTATTGGCTGTTCCAATCAGCCAATAGAATGCAAGCTCAATCCTATTGGCTGATTGGATCAGCCAATAGGATTGAAACTCAATCCTATTGGCTGATTGCATCAGCCAATAGGATTTTTTCACCTTTAATTCTGATTTGCTGATAGAATTCTATCAGCCAATCAGAATTCAAGGGATGCCATCTTGGATTGTAACTTAAAGGAACCTTCATTCTTCGTTAGACGTCAAGAGAAAAGGATGCTCTGCGCCGGATGTCTTGAAGATGGACCCGCTCTGCGCCGGATGGATGAAGATAGAAGATGCCGTCTGGATGAAGACTTCTGCCCGGTTGGATGAAGACTTCTGCTGATTCGTTGAGGACTTCTGCCGGCTTCGTTGAGGATGGATGTCGGGTCTTCAAAAACTGTAAGTGGATCTTCGGGGGTTAGTGTTAGGTTTTTTTTTAAGGGTTTATTGGGTGGGTTTTATTTTTAGAAAAAGAGCTAAATGCCATTTAAAGGGCAATGCCCATCCAAATGCCCTTTTCAGGGCAATGGGGAGCTTAGTTTTTTTTTAGCTGATTTCTTTGGGGCAATGCCCTGCAAAAGGCCCTTTTAAGGGCTATTGACAGTTTAGTTTAGGCTAGGGGTTTTTTTTTATTTGGGGGGGCTTTTTTATTTTGATAGGGCTATTAGATTAGGTGTAATTAGTTTAAATATCTGATAATTTATTTTTTATTTTGTGTAATTTAGTGTTTGTTTGTTTTTGTAATTTAGTTAATTGGATTTAATAAATGTAATTTATTTAATTGTAGTGTAAGGTTAGGTGTTAGTGTAACTCAGGTTAGGTTTTATTTTACAGGTAAATTGGTATTTATTTTAGCTAGGTAGTTCGTAAATAGTTAATAACTATTTAGTAACTATTCTACCTAGTTAAAATAAATACAAACTTGCCTGTAAAATAAAAATAAACCCTAAGCTAGCTACAATGTAACTATTAGTTATATTGTAGCTAGCTTAGGATTTATTTTACAGGTAAGTATTTAGTTTTAAATAGGAATTATTTAGGTAATGATAGTAGGTTTTATTTAGATTTATTTTAATTATATTTAAGTTAGGGGGTGTTAGGGTTAGACTTAGGTTTAGGGGTTAATAAATTTAGTATAGTGGCTGCGGCATTGGGGGTGGCAGATTAGGGGTTAATAAATGTAGATAGGTGGCTGCGATATTATCGGCGGCAGATTAGGGGTTAATAATATTTAACTAGTGTTTGTGATGTGGGAGTGTGGCAGTTTAGGGGTTAATACATTTAGTATAGTGGCGGCAATGTTAGGGACAGCAGATTAGGGGTTAATAATATTTAACTAGTGTTTGTGATGCGGGAGTGCGGCAGTTTAGGGGTTAATATGTTTATTATAGTGGCGGCGATGTCTGGAGCAGCAGATTAGGGGTTAATAATTTTATTTTAGTGTTTGCGATGCGGGAGGTCCTCGGTTTAGGGGTTAATAGGTAGTCTATGGGTGTTAGTGTACTTTGTAGCACTTTAGTTATGAGTTTTATGCTACAACTTTGTAGCGCAAAACTCATAACTACTGACTTTCAGTTTACGGTATCGATCTTGGCGGTATAGGCTGTACCGCTCACTTTTTGCCCTCCCAGGCAGACTCATAATACCGGCGCTATGGAAGTCCCATTGAAAAAGGAATTTTTGAAAGCTGCGGTAATTATGTTGCGTTACGGCCAAAAAAGTGTGCGGTGCCCCTAAACCTGCAAGACTCGTAATACCAGCGGTAGTGAAAAAGAGCCTTAACGCTGCATTTTCACTCATACCGCAAAACTCGTAATGTAGCCGATAATTATTATTATCATTTATTTGTATAACGTCTCCAAATTCCGTAGCGCAGGGTACATTGATAGGGGTATACAATGATAAGGATTTGTGATAAAATACAAAACATAACAAAACTAAACAAATCTAGTACAGGAGGAAGAGGGCCCTGCCCCGGAGAGCTCACAGTCTATAGGTTGAGGGTGCAGAGACATAAGGTTGGGGTGGCTTGTTACATCGGTTGTAGTTGCAGCAGTGAGTCAGGCAGTTCATGTATTAGTTTGGTTCGGATGAGGGATGGAGGAGAGATGGTAAGCCTCTCTGAATAGGTGGGTTTTCAAGGAGCGTTTGAAGCTATACAAGGTTGGAGACATTCTTATGGAGCGGGGTAGAGAGTTCCAGAGGACAGGAGCAGCACGTGAGAAGTCCTGGAGACAGGAGTGGGACGTAGAGGTAACAGGAGTGGAGAGACGTAGGTCAGAGGTTAATCGTAGAGGACGGGATGGGGAATATTTCACGATGAGAGAGGAAATATAGTTGGGAGTTAGACTGTTGAGTGCTTTGTAAGTTAGGGCTAATACTTTAAATTGTATTCTGGAGTGTATGGGGAGTCAGTGTAGAGACTGGCAGAGCAGAGCAGCTGATGTAGATCGTCGACTTAGGTGGATGAGTCTAGCAGAAGCATTCATAATAGATTGGAGGGAGGAGAGGCGGTGTTTTGGAAGGCCATTTAAAAGTAGATTGCAATAATAAATGTGTGATAAAATGAGGTAATGAATAAGTATTTTTGTAATTTTTTGAGTAAGGAAGGGACGAATTCTGGAAATGTTGCGTAGGTGTGAATGGCAGGATTTGGTAAGCGCTTGTATATGTGGGTTGAATGTGAGTTCTGAGTCTAGTGTGACCCCACTGGGGTGAGGTGTTGAGAATAGAGTCTCCGACCGTCAGAGAAATGTCAGGTGTTGGATGTCTCGAAAAGGGGGGGTAAGAAGCAGCTCAGTTTTGGACAGATTGAGTTGGAGGTAGTGTGAAGACATCCAAGAGAAAATTGCTGAGAGGCAGTGAGAAATCTGGTTGAGTAAAGAGGGAGAGATATCAGGAGAGGAAAGATAGATTTGGGTATCATCAGCATAAAAGTGGTACTGGAATCCAAATGAGGCTGTAAGTTTTCCATGGTAAGATTTATAGAGAGAGAAAAGCAACTGAGAGAAGCATAGGATCATAAGATATGTGGTTAAAGGAAACTGAAAACGAGCGGTTTGAGAGATATAATAACTAGAAATATAGATAAAATAAAACATACCTAGTTTGACAAGGAAATAAAGCTTCTAAATATAAAAAAATAGTTTATATCTTCCATAAAACAAGTGGCAATAGCTGCCCAAAAAAGTAGGCAGAGCAATATTAAAATACATGTCCATGCAACATCCAATCACTACGTAGTTGCGCCCACTTATTTATAATATTTATAATCTATTATGTACGAAAACTTTGCGTGCACAATTGTGGTAAAATGTTCATTCGACATCTTTGTTACTCCTAAGGATCACATGTGTAGTGTATATTTATATATGAAAATAATACAAATGTGCTCGTCAGTCTAGGGGTTGTTATAATACTTACGTAAATGATGCCGCTTCATGTCATCCTCTGACTGCACTGCATCCGCTGAGCCCACTCCGTGTTCTACACTTTGGTGCGCCCCTCCCTCCTCCCACCTAGTGATTATGCGCCTACAGACACCAGTCTTTTAAAGCATGATTTACATGCACGGGTTCATATCTACTGAAACTGCTCAAGCGGGCTGCCATGATTGTTCTACTCAGGTAGAACACCATAATACGCTGGGCATAATGAGGATACCAAGCGGTTTGACAGCAATTAGATTTTCAGATGGAAAATACAGGAACACTAAAAATAAACCTTAAAGGGACAGTCAACACCAGAATTTTGTTGTTTAAAAAGAAAGATAATCCCTTTATTATCCATTCCCCAGTTTTGCATAACCAACACTGTTATAGAAATAACAAAATTTATGGTTACCTGATTTCTTTCTTTCTTGACACAGTGAGTCCATGGATCATCATCAATTACTGTTGGGAATATCACTCCTGGCCATCAAGAGGAGGCAAAGAGCACCACAGCAAAGCTGATAAATATCACTTCTCTACCCACAATCCCCCAGTCATTCGACCAAAGGAAAGGAGAGAAAGGAAGTAACACAAGGTGCAGAGGTGCCTGAGGTTTATATAAAAAATCTGTCTGAAAAATACAGGGCGGGCCATGGACTCACCGTGTCAAGAAATAAATACATTTATCAGGTAAGCATAAATTTCGTTTTATTTCTAATGACACGGTGAGTCCACGGATCATCATCAATTACTGTTGAGAATCAATACCCAAGCTAGAGGACACAGATGATAAGGGAGGGACAAGACAGGTAATCTAAACAGAAGGCACCACAGCTTGCAAAACCTTTCTCCCAAAAGAAGCCTCAACTGAGGCAATAACAAATTCACAGAATTAAGAAAAAGAGAACAAGGAAGACCAAGTCACAGTCTTGTAATCCGTTCCACAGAGCCTCATTCTTGAAGGCCCAAGAAAAAGAAAATCAGCCCTAGTGGAACGAGCTGTGAGTCTCACAAGAGGCTGCAGTCCGGCAGTCTCAAAAGCCATACGAATAATACTTCTCAACCAGAAAGAAAGAGAAGTGGCAGAGCTTTCTGACCCATACGGTTTCCAGAAAAACAAAAACAATTCGGAAAACTGACGAAAGTCCTTCATAGCCTACAAATACATTTTAAAAGCCCGCACAACCTCCCAGTTGAGAACAGACAAACCGTAAATAAGAACTATCTTATCTGCATAAAATATGAGATAAGGGGAAACACACCGCAAAGCTGAGTATTCAAAAACCCTCCAAACTGAAGAGAGGCAGTAAGAAACAAACCACGTAATATCTTATGGAAAGCATTGACTCCAACAGAGCCTGCTGCAAAACTCTAAAAACAAGGAAAACTGCTCCAAAGTGGAGCAACTGACATAGCACAGGCCTGATTCTGATTGAGTGAAGGGGCATAGTGTGCAAAAAGAACTGGCACCCTGAGGAATTCAATAAAAATGAACATGCATGGAAGTTATTCCAGCTTCTGTTCTATCTCATGGAGTGCTGTTCTCTCTTTTTTGATTCTGATTCTGATCAAAGCCTGACAAAAGATTGCACGACTGACACATTCGTCAGATGCTGAGCAGTAAAATAGATTGGGCAGAAATCTGACCCTCCAGAGTACTTACAGCCCAACTCATCTCCCGACATTCCTGGAGAAAATAAAAATTCATGGGATACAGACCCTACTCCAAAAGTAGATCCTGTATTTACACAGAAAAAGACATTTACATCATATCTTATGGGAATTCTTACAAGTACCAGATTCCCAAGCCTGAAACATGGGCTCAATGACCGCGTCAGAAAAAAAACAAAAGCTTAGATAAAAGTATGTGTACAACCTCAAAACAGAAAGCTTCAGAGAAGCGAGATTTGGGTGAAGGAGTAGAACCTGATTAGAAGGTCCTTCCTCAAGACCACTTCCAATCGGAGGAGATGACACCCTCACTAGTACTGACAACCAGATCCTGTGAAACGAGGTAGAGGATGATAGACTTACCGAAGTCTTTACCTGCATGATACAAGCAATCACTTGTGCACAGAGAGCAAATGGAGTAAAACAGGAACGCTAGACTAAAACCACTTATAGAGTATCTATCAGAGCGTCCTGCGGAGCACTGGACCTAGAGCATACCTAAAAAACTGACGAGACACTAACAGATCCAGCTCCGGCACCCCCCATGGAAGGGTGAACCAAGAGAAAACCTCCGGATAGAGAGCCCACTCCCCGGGATAAAATATCTATCTGCTCAGGAAGACCGATCCCCAGAAACCACTCTTGGAATGTGCATGCCCTATTCAAATAATAAAAGTTATTTTTGGACTTGACTTGACTCTTTAATACATGTTATTTGCATTTTTAAAATGCTTTTCACAATGATTTAATGCTGGAAAAAAAAAATTTGGGTTAACTATCCGTTTAAAAAAAAAAAATTCCTTTATTACCCATTCCCCAGTTTTGCATAAACAACACTGTTATATTAATATTCTTTTTACCTCTGTGATTATCTGTATCTAAGCCTCTGTAGACTTCCCCCTTATCTCAGCGCTTTTTACAATCTTGCATTTTAGCCAATCAGTGCTGTTTCTTGTATAACTATTAGAAATGTGCATGGAAGGGAAAGAAGCTTCTGGTGTGGGCGGTGTCAGAAGATCAGCGTGTTTGCAAGATCCCTGGGTGCATTGAGTACTGAGTCCGACTTGCCAGTGCCACGCCAACCTCTCTTATTTTTGCTCCTAGGCGGTAAAGTTCTCATAACCAGCCGGAGCATGGCCCTGACAATGTGCCAGGTGATTGGAGGAAGCCTCCAATGCACCTTGAATTGCCTAGTGGCGCAGGCAATAGCCCGCTTCTCAGACCCACTAACACCTCAGGAGGGACACGGGTAACAACTCAAGGAGAGAAGCTACGGAAGTTCTGAATTGGTTGACCAAAGCAGGCTTTTGCTGCTGACCACATTGCTATGGACAACAGTAGTGACAAAAGAGTGCCTTTCCTGTAAACCAGTCCCCCCAGGACTCGCTGAGTTCTAGGGGGCAGGGGCAAGTTGAGTGCATACCCAGTCCGCCCTTGCTACACTTTTTGGTCTCGAGAGCGGGTAGGAGGTTTCTTTTGAAGCAGAGTACATCTGTAAAGGAGCTGGTGTTGTGCAGGTTAAATCCAAGAAAAGGAATCGACTGCAGTAAGCTTTCAAGAATCTGCTGGCCATAAGCTAAGTACTTTCTCCTTGTCTTTCTCTGATTATTAAAGTAGCTGGAAATCTGAGAGAAATTGGCCTTACTTGTCGGTAACACTATATAAGTTACACATGGTGCATTATGGACCCAGAACTTTATATCATCATCGCTTCTTTGTGATAGTTATGAAACTTAAACAGTGAACTTTTTTTGCTATACTCCTAGCCTTGACTGGACTGGAATAGTAGGTTCTTCTTTTTTCTTTTTTGAGCTATGCAAAGGGTGAAGCAAGTGGAAGAAAAAGTAAAATTCCTTTTTCCCCTTTTCTACCGCTAACCCAGGTGTATATGAGCATCAGAAGGATAAGATAAAGTCATACAGTACAACATAACTATGGAGTGATAGAACTCCTACTATTTACTGGACTACCAGGAAGGCTTTTTCTGAGGAAACACAGTGATAATATTTGAATTATCTTAAATACCCAATTTATACACTTGCTATGGAGTAGTCTGTTTGAATCTCTTCTTTATGTTGTATTTGTGGTGGTGTTAAACACCTCTGCTACATCTTTGTTTTATTTGCATGAGTACAAGTGGGAAATTTTTATACTTTTTTTTTTCCAGGCCTAGGTATTCTGACAAGGTTTAAAGGAGAAAACAAAATTGTCCAGCAGCACCTCTCAGGTTAAAATGACCAGCATATAAAACAAGCAGTTTTAATTATTCAGGCTCTTTTTTTGTATTGTGTACAATGAATATTATATTTTAATAGTATTTGAGTATACTTTTAAACTTTTTTTGTATAAATTTAGTATAAGCAAGTTTCTTCACCTGTACACTAGGGGGAACTAGTGAGCAATGTACCCAGGATTGGTTGTTACTATTGTCACAGGTGTATAAATTGTAGCATTTCCTGTTACTGATCAGGCATGACTAAGGATTGAATTTTCCGAAACGTTGCTTGTTTTATATGCTGTGACCCTTTTGTGAAACAAAGGTCATTTTAGCCTGAGAGGTGCTGCTGGACATTTTTGTTTTCAGTATTGGAGGATTTTGTAGCGTCCTAGCTTGCACTCACACAGAAAGGTGCTTTATTCTGTTCTGTTTGTACTTGTACATTGTAAAGGTTTAAAGGAGAGCTAAGGGTTATTTATTATTGTTTCACTATACTAACCTACCTACTGCTATAGATTGTATTCTTACCTAAGAGATGATGCTCTTTGGGAATATTTTGTGACAGGGTGTACGTTGTTTTATCTTGTTTTACCCTCACTTGTTAATAATATACATGTCTCTCCTTTATATATATTAGGGTTATATATAAGAATGTACAATGTATAGCCAGGGTCTGGCCCCATAACAAATTAACAATAAAGTATGAGGTTTATTCTTGACAGTAAACTAATTAACGATTGACTGGTGTTACATACCAATTACAATTCAGTAGCATACCCCATATTGTTTGACTGAAAATGATCTATTGGTAAAAGCAAAGGATCTGTTGCTCCTTCATTGCCCATTTGAAAATGATTTGATTCAACAAATTATGGGCAGTTGAGCTGCAATTCTATAAATAGAAATGGACTTGTAAAGAGAACAACTTCTACAAATATTTTAAAAAAAGGTAAAAGAAAAAAAAAGGGAGAAAAAAAAACAAAACAAAACAAAAGGAAAAGGTATCAAATAATTAAATCTTTTCTAAAGTTGCTACACTCTCCCCTCTATCATGTAGAAGTATTATACCTAGAACTTTAACTCTTGGAAACACTTCTGACACTCTGAGGCCTATTTTTAAATGTCTGTCAGACCTGATCCGACAGTGCGGATCAGGTCCGACAGACATCACTGAATGCGGAGAGCAATACGTTTTCCATATTCAGCATTGCACCAGCAGCTCCCCCCTGCAGACTCGCGGCCAATCACGGGGGTGTCAATCAACCATACTCGATCGGGTTGAATTGTGGTGATCTCTGTCCGCCTCATCAGAGCAGGCGGACAGGGTTATGGAGCAGCGGTCTTTAGACCGCTGCTTCATAACTGCTGTTTCTGTCGAGTCTGAAGATTCGCCAGAAACACGGGCCTCAAGCTCCATTCAGAGCTTGATAAATAGGCCTCTTTATATATTCTCTCTGGAAGTGATGCAGTATAACTGTAAAAAGCTGACAGGAAAATATCATCTGAGCATCTCTATGTAAAAAAGGAAGATATTTTACCTCACAACTTCCTCAGCTCACCAAAGTAAGTGCTGTGTAAAAAGTTATACTTCAGCTGTTGCTCAGCTGCAGGCAAAAAAAGAAAAGAAATGAACAGCAGCCAATCAGCATCAACAGTGCTGAGGTCATGAACTTGTTTACTGTGATCTCATGAGATTTCACTTAACTCTCATGAGATTTCATAGTAAACTTCCTTAAACTGAATAGGGAAATAATATGAGTGTGAACGAAAACTCACTCCCTTAGCTGTCCCGGGACAGACATACTGATTTGCTGCTTACAATGGGAGGTGGCTACTGATGAACTTTTGAGGTAAAATATCTTTCTTTTTTACATAGAGATGTTCAGGTGATATTTTCTAGTCAGCTTTTTACAGCTATGCTGCATCACTTTCAAGTGTTTCAACATTTGGATATCATGGCCCTTTAAGCAATTTGCTAAAAGGTTAAGTGAAGCAGAAAATATAATTTCTGATGTTGAGGATTTGACAAACAGCCAGCAAGAAATAATTAGACAACAAGAGAGCAGGTTACTAACTATGCAAACTAAGCTGGACGACCTAGAGGATAGGATGAGAAGAAACAATGTTAAAATTATAGGCTATACCTGACTATGCTGATTTGCTTAAATTTGCTTCTGTTACTTTACCTTCTATTATGTGAAATGATTTGTTCCCGGTTTTTATTTTATTTATTTTTTTCCTCCCCCCCTTGGCTGGGAGGTCTCCCTTCCCCTTCTCCACTATCCCTCCCTCTGCAACATAGTATTAGTCTTGTTTTTTTTTGTCTATATGATATATATATATGTATATATATATATATATATATATATATATATATATATATAAATGCTAAAGTTAAAATTTACTTCATGGAATGTAGGTGGGATAACCTCCTATAAACTATACTTAACCATTTGAAAACCCTGAATACTAGTATTGCTCTATTGCAAGAAACCCACTTATCATTCAATGAGGCTCTGAAATTGAAGTGAAGATAGGTTGGATAAATATTTGCTACCCCTTATATTGGCAGGAAAAGAGGTGTAGTTATTTTAATTCATAAGGATATGGAGTATAAAATCTTAAAAGTAGAAATTGATAAAGAGGCCAGATATATAATTCTTAGTTTAGAATATAATCATAAAACATATGCAATATGTAATATTAATGGCCCAAATACTCATGACGTGAAATTCTGGGACAAAAGTCAGCAACGACTACTGACTGTAACAAGTAATCTGATATTAGGCGGGGATTTTAATTTAGCACTTAAAGGGACACTGTACCCAAAAATTTTCTTTCGTGATTCAGATTGAGCATGAAATTTTAAGCAACTTTCTAATTTACTCCTATTATCATATTTTCTTCATTCGCTTGGTATCTTTATTTGAAATGCAAGAATGTAAGTTTAGATGCCGGCCCATTTTTGGTGAACAACCTGGGTTGTCCTTGCTGATTGGTGGATAAATTCATCCACCAATAAAAAAAAGTGCTGTCCAGAGTACTGAAACCAAAAAATAATGATAGCAAGAGAACGAAGAAAAATTGATAATAGGAGTAAATTAGAAAGTTGCTTAAAATTGCATGCTCTTTCTGAATTACAAAAGAAAAAATTTGGGTTCAGTGTCCCTTTAAGGCTCTTTTGGGTAGATGTCACAATAGACGTGGATCTACAATTAATAAAAATTTAAGATGGGAAACTAACGGCTAGATTACAAGTTTTTCGTTTTGAGCTGTGCGATGCTAATGAGCAGTTTATGCTCACCGTTCACTTACAGACAGCGCTGGTATTATGGGTTTTTACGAACCCGGCGTTAACCGCAAAAAAGTGAGCGTAGAGCACAATTTTGCTCCACATCTCACCTCAATACCAGTGCTGCTTACGTTAGCGGTGAGCTGGTAAAACGTGCTCATGCACGATTTCCCCATAGGAGTCAATGGGGGAGAGCCGGCTGAAAAAAAACCTAACACCTGCAAAAAAGCAGCGTTTAGCTCCTAACGCAGCCCCATTGATTCCTATGGGAAAATAAAAGTTATGTCTACGCCTAACACCCTAACATGAACCCCGAGTCTAAACACCCCTAATCTTACATTTATTAATCCCTAATCTTCCGCCCCCGACATCGCCGACACCTACATTATAATATTAACCCCTAATCTGCCGCCCCCAATGTCGCCACCACTATAATAAAGTTATTAACCCCTAAACCTATGTCTAACCCTAACACCCCCTAACTTAAATATAATTTAAATAAATCTAAATAAAATTACTACAATTAACTAAATAATTCCTATTTAAAACTAAATACTTACCTATAAAATAAACCCTAAAATAGCTACAATATAACTAATAGTTACATTGTAGCTAGCTTAGGGTTTATTTTTATTTTACAGGCAACTTTGTATTTATTTTAACTAGGTGCAATAGTTATTAAATAGTTATTAACTATTTAATAACTACCTAGTTAAAATAAAGACAAATTTACCTGTAAAATAAAACCTAACCTAAGTTACACTAACACCTAACACTACACTACAATTAAATTAATTACCTAAATTAAATACAATTAATTACAATTAAATAAAATTATCTAAAGTACAAAACCCCCCCACTAAATTACAGAAAATAATAAACAAATTACAAGATTTTTAAACTAATTACACCTAATCTAATCCCCCTAAAAAAATAAAAAAGCCCCCCAAAATAAAAAAACCCTACCCTACATTACAAATAGCCCTTAAAAGGGCCTTTTGCGGGGCATTGCCCCAAAGTAATCAGCTCTTTTACCTGAAAAAAAAATTACAATGCCCCCCCAACATTAAAACCCACCACCCACACAGCCAACCCTACTCTAAAACCCACCAAATCCCCCCTTAAAAAACCTAACACTAACCCCCTGAAGATCACCTTACCGGGAGACGTCTTCACCCAACCGGGCCGAAGTCCTCAACGAAGCCGGGAGAAGTCTTCATCCAAGCCGGGTGAAGTGGTCCTCCAGATGGGCAGAAGTCTTCATCCAGACGGCATCTTCTATCTTCATCCATCCGGTGCGGAGCAGGTCCATCTTCAAGACATCCGACGCAGAGCATCCTCTTCTTCCGACGGCTAAACACAGAATGAAGGTTCCTTTAAATGATGTTATCCAAGATGGCATCCCGTCAATTCCGATTGGCTGATAGAATTCTATCAGCCAATCGGAATTAAGGTAGAAAAAATCATCAGCCAATAGGATTAAACTGGCATTCTATTGGCTGATTGGAACAGTCAATAGAATGCCAGCTCAATCCTATTGGCTGATTGGATCAGCCAATGGGATTGAACTTCAATCCTATTGGCTAATTGTATCAGCCAATAGGAATTTTTCTACCTTAATTCCTATTGGCTGATAGAATTCTATCAGCCAATCAGAATTGAAGGGACGCCATCTTGGATGACGTCATTTAAAGGAACCTTCATTCTGTGTTTAGCCGTCGGAAGAAGAGGATGCTCTGCGTCGGATGTTTTGAAGATGGACCCGCTCCGCGCCGGATGGATGAAGATAGAAGATGCCGTCTGGATGAAGACTTCTGCCCGTCTGGAGGACCACTTCGCCCGGCTTAAATGAAGACTTCTCCCGGCTTCGTTGAGGACTTTGGCCCGGTTGGGTGAAGACGTCTCCCGGTAAGGTGATCTTCAGGGGGTTAGTGTTAGGTTTTTTTAAGGGAGGATTGGGTGGGTTTTAGAGTAGGGTTGGTTGTGTGGGTGGTGGGTTTTAATGTTGGGGGGGAATTGTAATTTTTTTCAGGTAAAAGAGCTGATTACTTTAGGGCAATGCCCTGCAAAAGGTCCTTTTAAGGGCTATTTGTAATTTATGGTAGGGTAGGTTTTTTTTATTTTGGGGGGCTTTTTTATTTTGTTAGAGGGATTAGATTAGGTGTAATTAGTTTAAAAATCTTGTAATTTGTTTATTATTTTCTGTAATTTAGTGTTTGTTTTTTGTACTTTGGATAATTTTATTTAATTGTAATTAATTGTATTTAATTTAGGTAATTAATTTAATTGTAGTGTAGTGTTAGGTGTAATTGTAACTTAGGTTAGGTTTTATTTTACAGGTAAATTTGTCTTTATTTTAACTAGGTAGTTATTAAATAGTTAATAACTATTTAATAACTATTGTACCTAGTTAAAATAAATACAAAGTTGCCTGTAAAATAAAAATAAACCCTAAGCTAGCTACAATGTAACTATTAGTTATATTGTAGCTAGCTTAGGGTTTATTTTATAGGTAAGTATTTAGTTTTAAATAGGAATTATTTAGTTAATTGTAGTAATTTTATTTAGAATTATTTAAATTATATTTAAGTTAGGGGAATTAGGGTTAGACTTAGGTTTATGGGTTAATAACCCTAAGCTAGCTACAATGTAACTATTAGTTATATTGTAGCTAGCTTAGGGTTTATTTTATAGGTAAGTATTTAGTTTTAAATAGGAATTATTTAGTTAATTGTAGTAATTTTATTTAGACTTAGTTAAATTATATTTAAGTTAGGGGGGGTTAGGGTTAGACTTAGGTTTATGGGTTAATAACTATTATAGTGGCGGCGACATTGGGGGCAGCAGATTAGGGGTTAATAAATATAGGTAGGTGTCTGCGATGTTAGGGACGGCAGATTAGGGGTTAATAATATTTAAATAGTGTTTGCGATTCATGAGTGCTGCAGTTTAGTGGTTTATATATTAATTATAGTGGCGGCGATGTCTGGTTCGGCAGATTAGGGGTTTAAAAATGTATTTTAGTGTTTGCGATGTGGGATGGCCTCGGTTTAGGGGTTAATAGGTAGTTTATGGGTGTTAGTGTACTTTTTAGCACTTTAGTTAAGAGTTTTATGCTACGGCATTGTAGTGTAAAACGCTTAACTACTGACTTTTAAATGCGGTACCAGGCTTGACAGGAGAGGGTCTACCGCTCACTTTTGGTCAGACTTGTAATACCGGCGCTATGCAAGTCCCATTGAAAATATAGGATACGCAATTGACGTAAGTGGATTTGCGGTATTTCCGAGTCTGGCCAAAAAAGTGAGCGGTACACCTGTACCTTCAAGACTCGTAATACCAGTGGGCGTTAAAAAGCAGCGTTGGGACTGGCCAACGCTGTTTTTTAAGCCTAACGCAATCTTGGTGTAAGATTGTTAGGTCGCTAAGTAATATTCTTAATGTTGTAGATATCTGGCGTTCTCTGAATCCAGATATTCAAAATTATACATGTATATATACATCTCATCAATCCCAGTCTAGGATAGATTACTTTCTGATAACAAATCATCTATCTTCTTGTATTGAGAAGACAGATATTACACAGATTACTATCTCTGATCATGCGCCAATAACTTTGCAATTTCAGGAGATTAATAAACAATCTTGTAATGCATTAAGATTTCCTACTTTTTTATATACAGATCTGCAATTCAAAAGATCTCTTGAAAATAAAATGGTCGGAGTATATGGAAAATAATAAAGAATATCGGGATAAGAAAATAGAAATATTTTGGGAAGCCTCCAAAGCAGTTATTAAAGGGGAAATTTTAGCATATAACATAAAAATTACCAAAAAAAAAACGAAAGAGAAAAACAACTGTCTAATCAAGTTAGGAATATGTTTACTAAATATATAAATAACTCCACCCCAGCAAATTGGAATAAATATTTGGAATATAAAAAGGAAAGGGATACTTTCTTACTACAGAAAACTGCAATACAAAATTTAAAATCTAGATCTGCTTTTTTACAATCTGGGAATAAAACAGGTACATTTCTTGCCAATTTAAATAAAAATCATTTTAGTCACAAGAATATTAAAGCCATCTAAGTGGAAACGTCAATAATTACACATACTTCTCAAATTAAAAAAGCATTTTAAAAATACTATCAACAAATATATACACAGTCTTCCATATATTTTTCTCAGAAATAAGCATTCTGGAAAGACCTTTCCCTCCCGCAACTTAAATTAGAGCTTTTAAACAATTACATTTTCCAAGAAGAAGTGTGTGAGGTTATTAGTAATCTATCCTTAAACAAAACATCAGGTCCGGATCAATTACCTAACGAATACTATAAGTTACTTGTGAAGTTTATTACACCCACTCTCACAACACTTTATAATGAATATTTAAGTAATATAAAAAAAATTCCCAAATCTTTCTCGGAATCTTATATTACCTTAATTTTAAAACCCAATAAATAAGCTAAAAAAATTACTCTTATTGTCTGATTTCTCTTCTAAATTCCGACTACAATATTCCCACCTCTACCGTAGCAAATAGATTTAAAAAAATTATTCATAAGCTTATACATCAAGACCAAACAGGATTTATTAAGGCACAAACTTCTTTTAGTAATTTAAGAAAAGTATTTTTGACAGGGATCTTGCTGCAAATAACGGACAATGCTATTTTGTCCCTGGATACTAAAAAAGCTTTTGATTATCTCTCTTGGGACCATATTTTTACCACATTATCCAAATTTGGCTTTAAAGCTCATATTTTTCATTTACTGCAGATTTTATATAACTTTCCCAAAGCTGCTCTCATAATTAACAGAGAGATTTCCGAATGTTTCTTTTTAAGCAGAGGGACTAGACAGGGCTGTCCCCTTTCTCCACTTATTTTTTGTTTGGCAATTGAACTTCTTGCAGCTCATACTGAACAATAGAAAGGAAAGAGCCTCCCAAAAGACTGCACGTATAGCACTCTATGCCTGGACTTGTAGTTGAGAAATTGGGAAAATTAAAACATAACTTTTAAAACAAATCTTAAAATAAAGACTCAAAATAAAACCAACCAAAGAACTGGAGGCCTCTTTCCAATATTTATGATCAGCCTTTGATGTATCTATAGTAATTGTAGGAAAGTGCGCAGGTAGATTTTCTTCCCCAAAGACCACTAAATGAAAATCCCGATGGAAATTCAGGGGATAAATATCTATATCTCTACAGCAAGTAAAAGGTGTGTGTGTATTAACTGACCTTACTAGGTTAGTTAAATAGTGTCATGCATTAAAATGCTACTCAGCCATGAAAGTTATTCAAGTAAAGTGCTATATGACAATCTTTAGAGATAAATATCTTCAGTCCTATAAATAGTAATATTGTTGTATGCCTAGATATAAAATATCTTGGGGTATTTGGATATTATCACAGAGGGGTTATATATTATTTCCTGTAACCATTAGTCTCCCAACTGTATTTCAGGATATTTTGATAGTATTGCTGATACCTTGTAATCTCTAGGCTTTATTTTGTGTTTCTGTTTTGTTAATTTTTATTGATGTATCACAAGTCAGAAATCATAGTCACAGTTAATGCTCAAGGCTGGATTGGCCTACCAAGATACCATGAGATTTCCTGGTGGGCTGCAGCAGCTGGGCTGGAAAGCTGCAACATAAAGAGGTGATTAATGGATGCAATTGGGTTGTAGGGTGCCTATATAGCCACAATCTTGTAATCCCCTTTGATAAAAATAGGGTGAACGCATTATCAACATAAAATATAAACATATAAATATATAAGCATAAGTATAAATATAAAATATAAATATAAAATATAAACGTAAATATATAAAATAGAATTATCAATGTAAAATTGGGCTGGTCTTCAAATTTTCCAGGGCTGCTTTTTATTCCCAGTCCGGCCCTGTTAATGCTGTGTTTGATCAAGTAATATTATCACATAGTATAGCATAGGTTAGGAGTATCAATAGTGTTTATACAAGTTTTGGAGTCAGTTTATTGGTACAGACAATGTCTTTATTTATGCTGTGTTGATATTTGATACCAAATCTTGACAATTTCAGATCATTGATCTTAACAATATCAATCCGTAATTATGCTTACACTTTACCAACTATCTGGATTTAACTACAGTGTAAAATAATTAGGTGTTTTAGTGTTAAACATTTGTGTTACAATGTTGCTTTAACCAGCCGTAATTATGCTTACACTCTAACACCTATCTGGATTTAACTACAGTGTAAAGTAATAATACCTTTAGTATAGTGGCGGCGTGTGTTTATTTTTCTCCAACTTTTTTAAAATGTATTAGAATATTTATAAAAAAATCTTAGTTTTTTTATTTTTAAAGTAATCTTATGTTTTTTATTTTAATTGTGTTAGTATTTAAATGTGTGTAATTGGGGTTAATTTAGGGGGTGTTAGGTTAGGGGGCTTAGTAATTAAATTATTGTTGTGGGGGGGTTGGTGGTTTAGGAGTTAATAGATTAATTAGGTTAATTGCGATGTGGGGGGTTGGCGGTTTAGGGGTTATTAGTTTTTTTTTTGTTTTTTTTTAATATTTTTATTGAGGTACTTAAATTAGGCTTACAAACAGTATAATCAAACAAAGAGAAATGTCAATCAGTACAAAAGGAAGATGTACATTCCAAATTAGTTCTATAATGGTATGTGAAACCTTTTGCACAACTCGTCAGTGAAATAGTAAACAGATATACATGACAAATTTAAATGTATGATGCCTAATCAAAAGGAAACCTTCCAAAGCAAAACTAATAGGTCGCTCTTGGACCTGTAATAAGGAGACATGTCTAACAGGGAGGGAAGGTATAATGAAATGGCAAGACCACTCATGGATCTCACTATGGTAACCTCTTTTTTTTTGTTTTTTCCTTGAGTAATAGCATAGGGTATACCCTTATTTATAGGCAGCTTGTTTTAACAAATTTATAGTCCCCCAAGAAAAAATAAAGCAATGACCACTCTTGGACCCGAGTCTTTAGAATTTGTTAAAAGGGGAACTTGATAAGGGATATAAAGTAATAATAGGACAGATAGGACCACTCCTGGGCCCTAGCTATAATAATTGCAATTGAATAATTATACTTTGAATTATAAACTTCTATAACCCTGTGGGTCTAACTTATCAAGGGAAAGTAAAACAGACAATGGCCACTCTGTGATTCTTCAGCAGTTGCAAGACATGTTGTAGTAAACCTATAGCTTAATTAATTAGAAAACAGAACATTGTTGTAATCTATTATAAACCTGGAAGTCTAAATAGTTAGGAGATTGATGCATTTAAGAGAACTAAGGCAAACCTTAACGTAGGTGAGTCCCTTACCAACCAGACTATGTGACATAGCTAATCTGCAGCAAGTTTCCGAATTGTAGTGGTTAGGCTAGTTTATTTGATAGGATCATGCTGAAAGAACGAATTGTGACATCATGGTGTAGAGGCAGGGGTATATTAAATGTTAGGTAGCAGATACCTTACCAAGTAAGACTGGGCAGAGCTTTAACCTGTGCCTATATTCATCAAGGCTCTCGCAATATACATAAAGGCTAACAGTGAATAATGGCCGCTAGTTATTGAACGCTATTTATGGCCATTTGTGTGCAAGTATGATTATCAAATTACTCCCTTCTGGTCAGCTGATTACCAAGGCTGTTGTATAACAATATCAAATATATCCCCTAAGCTCAAGGTAAAGAAAATATATTAAGCATACCATTGCTGTCTCGGCCGCTGACAGCTCGGCATTGGTTGAAAAAACAAAAAGCATAAGAAATCTATTAAGATGCGCATATAAAGAGTCTTGGTTAAGTTTCTCTCAAGGGATTGTATCTATTATTGTGGGGTTACATATATATGGATGAATTATCTGACATATGATTAGCCGCTATACTGATTAATAATAAAAAATAAGTGAAGACCTGGAACCCCTACACTTGCAAGTTGGATTAAACATAAATAATATCAAATATACTGGCAACAGGTAACTAGCACAAAAAGTGATGCCTACAATATTCACAGTAAATTAAGGCATATAAGCCCAGATAGATAGCGTCCTCCCCACCTCAAGCCTTAATGCCGTCATTAGGGTCCGCATAATTCAAGGTTAGGCAAGTCACTAAATCATATCGGCAAGGCAGAGAGGCTCCCTGGCAAGAAAAAAAAAGAAGTTGAAGGAAAATCATCCCAACAGTTAGCCAAGAGCGACTCGACTCTTCACGAGAGTGATGGCGGTCAACCTATACCTGATCGCCAGGCAAGAATAATGTTAGCGGTGAGATTGCCTAAGGATAGGATAAAGCAGTTCCCCTGTATGTTGGTCAAAGTCTCCGTGTGGTATATTAAAGGCTTTGCTGCAAACTCACCTCCCACCATCCGGTGAAATAACAAGAGATTGCCAGGCTCCTTCTTTGATGTGCTAAAGATAGTAACAAGCTCCTTATTAGCGTGAGGGTCTGTGAGGCATCCTGACAGTGTGGAGATTTCTGGGTTAGGCTCGCTATGAATATTCTCGGCAGATTGCGCCTCTGAAATCTGCAGGTTCTGGCGATCCGGCTCAGGATGTGGTAAGTAACACAAAGGTTTTGCAGGAACCGCTCGCTGCAACTGCGATGCTCCCTTCAATTCTCCTGCATCTACGGCGAGATCACAGGCAGTTAGCTTACTGTAGTTGAAGCACTGATCCACCATCCGGTGCAGGCTGTGAAAATGCTCCTCCAGGAGTGCGCAGATTGCGTCTTGTAGCTGCTCCATACTTAAATTGTGTCCCACAGGGTTAATAATAGGTATCTGGTTGCAATTAAAATGTGGTGCTGTGTGCACACTTGCAGTGATTAGTGAGGTAACACTGCTTTGTAACGACAGGTTAATAGAAGTCACCCGCCGGGGGGGGTTTAGATGATGTTAAAAGTCCTCACTGCCTCTTGTAAGTCCGGAGAGATTCAGAAAAATCTGTAGCCATGAGGGTGGAAAGATGGCCGCCGCCAGTCTAGATTCAAAACAGAGCTCCGGTCCTGGTTGAGAAAATAGCTCTTGAAAGTAAATTTGGTTTGCTCCTTCTATTAAATAAAGGTCCAAGGAATGTTTAGCAGGTTTTTCAGGATGCAAAGCTATTCGATGTGATATGAAAAGGTATATTTTTGCAGATTAGGGACCGGAGCAGCAAGCTTGTGCGACTGCTCTCATGGGCTCCGGACTCCGCCCCCCAGGGGTTATTAGTTTAACTAGGCATATTGCGTTGTGGGGGGTTGACAGTTTAGGGGTTGATAGTCTAATGCTTTATTGCGTTGTGGGGGGTTGGCGGTTTAGGGGTTAATATTTTTATTATTAGTTGCAATGTGGCGGGATTGCGGATACAGGGGTTTTGACATGTCAGGTTTATTTTTGGGAGGCGGGTTAGACTTTTATGGGATATTTACCTTTTTTTTAATGCGCAAGCATTTTCTAAACTGCCGTAAGTCACTGGTGACTCCAGAAATGTGTATTTACTCACATTTCTGGACTTACTTATTCGACTTACAGCAGTTTATGAACTACCAGCAGGGTTTATTTGATTCCCCGATGTGCAGGGTGAAATTACAGGCGACGTGAGTTTCAGCAGTTACGCTGAAGCTTGCGCCACATATGTAATCTCGCCCAAGGAGCAAACATCTTGGGGAGCACTTACCCCCCCCTATTTCCGATATTTATTGTAGAGGACATTCGCAATGGTCAACAAATCTTTCAAAAACAAAGAAGTACATTTGAATCCACATGAAGGTGCCACATTATAAAGGAACAGAGCGGCAGCTTCATCTGTCTATGGAAAGTAATCACAAGAGATAGCTTTGCTAAAATAATCAACAATAACCAAGATTATATTAAAGCCTTATAATCAGAAAAGTATATGATAAAGTCTATAGACACATACGTTTTGGGTCAGTCTAATATGGGCATTGTAAGGGTAATCCAGTTGGATAATGAGGAGGATTTATAGATTTAGTACAGATGGGACAGTCTTTAACTACCTCAGATAAATCTGGTTACCAGATATTTCTGTTACATGCGGCTTTAGGTATTCTGGAAAGACCAGCAAATGGGTAAATCATGGATTAGTTTGAGAACATTTTCTTAAAAAATAGGTTGAACAAAGTGGTCATCTGCTGGACCAGTTCTGCGGGGCATAAACATGCTGCTTGCAGCCTCAGAAGATATGGCACAGATGTCAGTACAGGGATCTATGGGTAAGGAGAATAAAAGCAAAGAACTCAGGCAATGAATCACTATCAAAATACCTCAGGTTGTTTAAGGTCAAGCTTAATAAGTTGGCTGCAATAGCTTGTAGGTTAAAGGGACACTATACTGTGAAATTTGGCTCTCCAATAATATTGTTTAATGACTTTTTATAGAAGATTCAAAGAATTGAATGAATGGCTATTACTCCTATAACTTTTTGTATTTAAAATAGAGGTATTGTTAATTGTCACCACAAGACTATTCCCTTTCAAATGGGCTGACTCAATAGGAACAGCAGACCTCATTATTTTATCTGTGTCTCTCTATATACACAAAAGCCAAAACTTAGGTATTGGAATTTTGATTATGGGTGAAGTCAATTGAGATATTAATAAGATATTTACCATATAGGATTGGTATAACAAGTAATTGGAAACACAGTACAGTGTCCCTTTAAGTGATAAAAATACTGAGATATAGGAACAAATGTAGCTGGACAAACACAATAATAACACTGCCCTTTAAATGGACAGTCTACTCGAGAAATGTTATTGTTTAAAAAGATAGATAATCCCTTTATTACCCATTCCCCAGTTTTGCATAACCAACACAGTTATATTAATACACTTTTTACCTCTGTGATTACCTTGTATCTAAGCCTCTGCAGACTGCCCCCTTATCTCAGTGCTTTTTACAGACTTGCATTTAGCCAATTAGTGCTGATTCATAAATAACTCTACGTGAGTGAGCACAATGTTTATCTATATGGCATAACAGGGAACTAGCACTGTCTAGCTGTAAAAAACTGATAACGTACTGAGATAAGGACAGCCTGTTGGTTGTGCAAACCTGGGGAATAGGTAGTAAAGGTGTTATCTATCTTTTTAAACAATAAAATAATCAAGTAGACTGTCCTTTTTATGGCATAATGAAGCTAAAGCAGTATCTGTGTCATAAAAGGTACTTTAAGGAAGGCCTGTAGATCGCCAGACCACCAGGTGAGTACACCCTCCCTTACACTAGATTATACAGAGAGAAATGTCTATATCTGTACTATACACAGAGCAGCGTGGATCCATATAGTACACAGAGAAGATCACATTTGTATTTTTCAGCGCACAGTTGTGTATCTGTATTTTATGTCTACATTAGATACAGAGACGTATGTATCTGTATTAGACACAAAGTGGTGCGTATGTGTGTCTGTATTATACACAGGGCAGTGTGTGTGTCTGTATTATACACAGAGCAGTGTCTGTATTATACACGGATCAATGTATGTATCTGTATTACACACAGAGAGGTGTGTGTGTGTCTATTATACACAGAGCAGTGTGTGTGTGTGTGTGTATTATACACAGAGCAGGGTCTGTATTATACACAGAACAGTGTGCGTGTATTATACACAGAGCAATGTGTGCGTCTGTATTATACACAGAGCAGTGTGTGTGTCTGTATTATACACAGAGCATTGTGTGTGTCTGTATTATACACAGAGCATTGTGTGTCTGTATTATACACAGATCAGTGTGTGCATTATATACAAGGCAATGTGTGTGTCTGTATTATACACAGAGCAGTGTGTGTATTATATACAAGGCAATGTGTGTGTCTGTATTATACACAGAGCAGTGTGTTTGTGTGTGTGTCTGTATTATACACAGATCATTGTGTGTCTGTATTATACACAGAGCAGTGTGTGTCTGTATTATACACAGAGCAGTGTGTGTCTGTATTATACACAGAGCAGTGTGTGTCTGTATTATACACAGAGCAGTGTGTGTCTGTATTATACACAGAGCAGTGTGTGTCTGTATTATACACATAGCAGTGTGTGTGTCTGTATTATACACAGAGCAGTGTGTGTCTGTATTATATACAGAGCAGTGTGTGCCTGTATTATACACAGAGCAGTGTGTGTCTGTATTATACATAGAGCAGTGTGTGTGTCTGTATTATACACAGAGCAGTGTGTGTCTGTATTATACACAGAGCAGTGTGTGTCTGTATTATACACATAGCAGTGTGTGTGTCTGTATTATACACAGAGCAGTGTGTGTCTGTATTATATACAGAGCAGTGTGTGTTTGCATTATACACAGAGCAATGTGTGTGCCTGTATTATACAAAGAGAGGTGTGTGTGTGTCTCTATTATACACAGAGCAGTGTGTGTGTGTGTGTGTTATATGCAGAGCAGGGTCTGTATTATACACAGAGCAGTGTGTGTGCATTACACACAAAGCAATGTGTCTGTCTGTATTATACACAGAGCAGTGTGTGTGCATTATACACAGAGCAATGTGTGTGTCTGTATTATACACAGCAAAGTGTGTGTGTGTATTATACACAGAGCAATGTGTGTCTGTATTATACATAGCAGTATGTGTGAGTGTGCATTATACACAGGGCAGTGTGTGTGTGTATTATACACAGATCAGGGTCTGTATTATACACAGAGCAGTGTGTGTCTGCATTATACACAGCATTATGTGTGAGTGTGCATTATACACAGGGCATTGTGTGTGTATTATACCCAAGGCATTGTGTGTGTGTGTGTGTGTGTGTGTGTGTGTGTGTGTGTGTGTGTGTGTGTGTGTATTATACACAGAGCAATGTGTGTGTCTGTATTACACACAGATCAGGGTCTGTATTATACACAGAGCAGTGTGTGTCTGCACTATACATAGCAATAGCATTATGTGTGAGTGTGTATTATATACACAGGGCATTGTGTGTGTGTATATTATACACAGGACATTGTGTGTGTGTGTGTTATACACAGAGCAGGGTCTGTATTATACACAGAGCAATGTGTGTGTCTGTATTATACACAGCAGTATGTGTGAGAATGCATTATACACAGAGCAGTGTGTGTATTATACACATACTGTATATATAAAATGTGAGTGTGTATCATATTGTTATATGCAGACTGCCATATGTGTATAATACACAGTGTGCTTCGTGGCTCAGATCTTGTCCTGACCTATCTAAATCCCTCTATTTGCTTTTCATCTGCTGTGGATTACCTATTCCGGGACTGAGATTCCCAGACAGGGTCAGGATGTCTCACATGGGGCAGAGTCCAGGCCGGCTCAGGAAGTCACATTCTGCGCATTGTCTGAATTCAGCGCCTGATATTTGCCCTGCGGGGAGAGTGCTCACATTTTATCTTCTTTAAAGCAAATCCCAAAGGAAAAGCTTTTTCCCTCTAGGATTTTGTAACTGTAACACTACAGATAAATAAAGAATGTATGTGAAAATATCAAAATGCATTCCTACTATTAGATGGGCACAACATTTTATGGAGTATAGGTATCAGGAGTTGTTGCTTGTCACAGTGAGTTAAAGGGACAGTCTAATCAAAATAAAACTTTTATGATTCAGATACGACATGCGATTTTAAACAATTTTCCATTTTACTTTGATCATCAAATTTGCTTTGTTCTCTTGGTATTCTTTGTTGAAAGCTAAACCTAGATAGGTTCATATGCTAATTTGTAAGCCCTTGAAGACCACCTTTTTTACAGCTAGACAGTGCTAGTTCATGTGTGTCATAAGGATAACTGTGCTTACTCCTGTGGAGTTACCTAGGAGTCAGCACTGATTGGCTAAAATGGATGTCTGTCAAAAGAACTGAGATAAGGGGGCAGTCTGCAGAGGCTTAGATACAAGGTAATCTCAGAGGTAAAAAGTGTATTATTATAACTTTGTTGGTTATGCAAACCTGAGGAATGAGTAATAAAGGGATTATTGGAGTTATAGGGAGGGTTATATGGTGCAATAGGAGGAGTTATAGGGAGGGTTATACGGAGCAATAGGAGGAGTTATAGGGAGGGTTATAGGGTGCAATAGGAGGAGTTATAGGAAGGGTTATATGGAGCAATAGGAGGAGTTATAGGGAGGGTTATATGGAGTAATAGGAGTAATAGGAGTTATAAGGTGCAATAGGATGAGTTATAGGAAGGGTTATATGGAGTAATAGGAGGAGTTATAGGGAGGGCTCAACATGGATGTCTGTCAAAAGAACTGAGATAAGGGAGCAGTCTGCAGAGGCTTAGATTCAAGGTAATCACAAAGGTAAAAAGTGTATTATTATAACTGTGTTGGTTATGCAAAACTAGGGAATGCGATTATAGGAGTTATAGGGAGGGTTATATGGTGCAATAGGAGGAGTTATAGGGAGGGTTATATAGAGCAACAGGGTGAGTTATAGGGAGGGTTATATGGGGCAATAGGAGGAGTTATAGGGAGGGTTATATAGAGCAACAGGGTGAGTTATAGGGATGGTTATTTAGAGCAATAGGAGTTTTAGGGAGGGTGATATAAAGCAATAAGAGGAGTTATAAGGGAGGGTTATATGGTACAATAGTATGAGTGTCAGGGAACCAGGAATCAGACATGAAATGCTAAATTAATCACACCTTTATTGAAAAATAACAAAAAATATTAAAGAATCTAAAAGCCAAATGACAAGCCAGGAGTCAAAGCCAGTGCTGGTAATCAGAAGAGCGGGGTCAAGAGCTAAAGTGAGTAGTCAGACGAGCTGGGGTCAGGAACATAAAGATCAGCAAAGTCAGGAACAAACCAGGGATCAGGAACCAGAAGGGACATCAAACAAGCCAGGTTGTATACAAAAATCAGGAACACAGGAACTCACAGAGAAGTCAGAGACAAGACAAGAGCAAAGACAAACTGAACAGAGGCACTTTAAATAGTAAGTGATGATATAATTCTGGGACTGCAACCTGTCTCTCACTGATGATGTTCTCCAGTTTGGCCCTAAGAGGAAGCCTTGGTGTAGTTAGCAGTGTTACACACTCTGCTTCAGACAAGGAGAGAACACAGGTGAGAGAAATGGCAGCTAAAACAAAAAGATGTAAACAACAAGCAAAGTCAGGTGAAACCCTGACAGTACCCTCCCCTCAACGACCTCTCCCCCGCGGGAGGACAACAGGCTTATTGTGGAAAACGGACATGGAAGGCATGGAGGAGGGGGGAGCATGAACATCAGAGGAAGGAACCCATTAACGCTCCTTCGGACCGTAACCCCTCCAGTGAACTAAATACTATAAGCAACCTCTGGACATACTAGAGTCAATAATGCTGCTGGCATCATATTCTTCATGGTTGTCAACAGAAATAGGATTGAGACGAGGCAACATGATGATAAACCAATTATAAACAAATGGTTTCAAGAGGGAGACATGAAAAACATTGGAGATGTGTATTGCTGAAGGAAGGTCAAGAGTGTTCACAACTGGATTGACCCATTGGAGTATTCGAAAAGGCACAACATAATGGGGAGTCAGATTATTGTAAGGCAAATAAAGGTTCAAGTTGCGGGAGGACAGCCAAACCCTCTCCCCAACCTGGTAGGTAGGTAGGTAGGGGTAGACGCCTACAGTCAGCCTGGGACTTTTGCCGCTGTATAGACCGAGAAAGGCAATCCTGAATCTGCACTGAAGTAGAACGGAGTTGCAACATCGCTAAAATCAGACATTTCCTTACACAAGACACAACTAAGATTTTAATCCACTCTCTCATCCTTTCCCGCCTCGACTACTGCAACTCCATCCTCTCTGGTCTCCCTAGCTGCCGCCTAGCTCCTTTACAATCCATAATGAATGCCTCTGCCAGGCTGATCTTCCTTACACGTCGCTCCTCATCTGCCGCACCTCTCTGCCAATCCCTTCACTGGCTTCCTCTTGCCTCCAGGATTAAACACAAAATTCTCACTCTGACTTATAAAGCCCTCAATTGCATTGCTCCCCCTTATATCTCAGACCTTGTCTCCAGATACTCTCCCTCCCGACCCTTTCGCTCCGCTCATCATCTCCTACTCTCCTCATCTCTTGTTACCTCCTCACATTCCCATTTACAAGATTTCTCCAGACTGGCTCCCATCTTATGGAACTCTCTGCCTCGCTCCACAATACTGTCCCCTAGTTTTAAAAGCTTCAAGTGCTCCCTGAAGACTCTACTATTCAGGGACGCATACAACCTACACTAACTTTCCTATCTCCACTGCTATCCCCTTAAACCCCATAGCATGTAAGACTATGAGCCCAGCTGTTTGTAGTCCTGTCCACCTTCATAAGAGCCGACTACAACAGTGCAACTCTCGCAGGACCCTCTACCCATTTGATCTCTGTAATTGTTTTTATATACCACCTATGTTCATAGCACTGCAGAGAAGTCAAATTGGCACGTATGGTGGTCAAAATATGGTCAGGAGGTATAACTGGAGTGGGTACAGACTCCTCCATGGACAAAGGCGAAAAATTGTTGAGAGAGGGCATCAGCCCTAACATTCTTACTACCAGGCAGGTAGGAGACCACCAGTGTTCCCTCTAAGGCCAGTTTTGTATGCGGCCCAGCAGTGAAACAGTTAATTAGGTAACCACACCCTGCAATTAGCAAACACTGCACAATGCAGATGGCAAGGTATGGTTCTCTTGTTAACTGTTTCACTGCTGGGCTGCACACAAAACTGTCCTTAGAGGGAACACTGGAGACCACATAATTGAACCGAGAAAAAAATAGCGCCCATTTGGCCTGTCAGGGCGCCAAACATTTAGCTTCAGATAGGTAAGTCAAATTATTGTGGATACTGACAATGAGCACCGGTACGCTAGTACCTTTGAGAATGTGCCTCCATTTCTTGAGTGCCAAAATTATGGCCAATAATTCTCTGTCGCTAATTTCGTAACTGCATTCCACTGGGGACAATTTCTTAGAGAAGAAACTGCACAGATGCAAGGAACCCTCAGGCGTAGGACGTTGAGACAAGAGGGCACCTACAGTATCTCAGATGCATCAACCTCTAGAATGAAAGGCAGAGCAGGGTTAGGATGAGCCAGAACCGGAGTGGCAGTCTTAAAGTGAAAGTCAATTTTGCAATATGCAAAGAACACTATAGATTATACTATTTACATACAGTATAGTTGCTAACTTTATTTTTTCTTAAAATGTTCATTATTTGATAAATTTTATATTTTATAATGCCTACCTTTTGATCGCTTCCTCCGCCTCCTTGCTGTCTTCCGTGTTTATTACTCTTACACGTAAGAGCTGTCCCACCCACTCTATACGACTTTATCCGTGCTCGCTCTCGTGATGCTTATTTTCTGTGCATGCCCAATATACAATTGTTCAATCAAGGCATTGACATCACTATGAGCATTTCCTTTAGAAGCTGAAATGCGCATGCGGCTATCGTGAACATGCATCGGATAATGGATAATCTTCGAGGATAGCCGCATGTGCATAGCAAAATGTGGGTGTAAAAAGAACAGTGTTAGACGCCCATAGGGGACAAATGAGATTAATACATGACATTTTTTTTTATAGCGGGCGGAGGTTCGGCAAAGAAGTCTGGTGGTTTTCATGGTACTAAACAGCTTTATCAATTACTTAAAAAAAAATTATGAATGAAAGTCCTATTAATTTTAAAAGATTTATTTAAACATATATAGCTGTCTAATCAAGTTTACTTTCATTTTAAGACTCTCAAAGGCCTTAATTGCAGTAGGAGCCGAATTGAGTGGATCATTCTCTTTATTATTATTATCATTTATTTATAAAGCGCCAGCATATTACGCAGCGCTATACAAAGAATAAAAATCATTACAGGGATACAGTAATATACAAACAAGTACAGTAGGGGTAAATAACAGTTGTAGGTGCGATAATTCAGTTATACAAAAGGAGAGAAATACCCTGCCCTTGAGCACAATCAGTAGTAGTTCACTTTAAACACAAAGTGGCCTGCAGGTAGAAAGGCTCTCAAGCTTACAATCTTTATGGGCCATGTCATTGATAGGTTTGACCAAGGAAGAATTTTTTTATCAAACTTTCTATAGTAACTGGCGAAGCCCAAAAAACATTGAATAGATTGAAGACCAAATGCATTTAACTTGTCAAGATCGATGGAGAACCCTGCAATGAAAATTATATAACCTAGGAAGGTTACTTGAGTTTGCAAAACAGGCCATTTCTGATGTTAAATGCTGTTTTCCATTTGTGGCCCTCTTTGATCCTAACAAGATTGTAAGCTCCTCTCAGATCGTGTTTTGAAAAGACCCTAGCTCCCTTGAGGCGGTCAAAGTGTTCCGTGATGAGCGGAATAGGGTAAGCATTTTTAATGGTAAGGTGATTAAGACCCCTATAATCGATACATAGTCTTAACTCACCACCCTTCTTCTTCATGAAGAAGAAGCCAGCTCCTGCTGGAGAGCAAGATTTTCGGTTGATTCCCTTGCGAAGGGCATCGGCAACATATTCCTCCATAGCACAAATCTCTGCCACAGATAGAGGGTAAACCAGGCCCCAATGAGGAATGGCTCCGGGTTGAAGGTCAATAGTACAATTGTAAGATTGTGAGGAGGCAACGTACTGGCCCGCACTTTGTCAAAAACGTCTTGGAATTCTGGCAGTCAAGATACCAAAGAAGTGCACAAGAGTTTGACTGGTTTCCAGAGACAAGTGGAAGTACATTATGGGGACCAATATTTTGGACCTACGCAAGTCGAGACTGGGATTGTGATTTTGGAGCCAGGGATAACCCAAAGCAACTGAAAAATGTTGAGAGGTAATTACCTGGAACAGGAGAGTTTCATAAAGGAGAGCCCACACATCCATGGATAACAGAGCAGTTTAATGAGTAATGAGTGCAAGCTGAAGGGGCCTGCCATCAATGGCCTCAATAGCAAGTGGAGCAGACTGAGGCAGTACTGGAATGGAGTGCTGTGATACAAAAGCACTGTCAATGAAATAGACTACAGCACCGGAGTCTACAAGAGCCTTGGTGACTATGGAGGAGTCCACCCAGGAAAGAACAACATGACCAAAGGTTTCTCTTTTACAGTTTCCAGGGATGAGGATAAACCACCCAAGGTCTGTCCCCAACAGGAAATTAGGTGCGGGCATTTCCTGGATGTGTAGGACAAGACTTTAAAAGGTGGCCTTGTAGCCCACAATAGTAGCAGGGCCCTCCCTCCTCCCAATTGCCCTCTCCACCACAGAGAGGCACGCGAATCCCAACTTCATAGGCTCAATAGTACCTGGTGTCTCAGGACTAGGAGGCATGGGAGGAGAGAGAGGCATGGGAGGGAATGAAAATGTAGGAGACAACTGGACAGGAGGCTTCCGCATGCGCTCCTTGAAAGAGGGTCTCTCTCGGACTCTGATGTCAATTAGGATTAGAAAAGACACCAATGCCTTGAGATACACTAGTAAATCTCTAGCAGCAACTTTGTCTTTAATCGCATCTGAAAGCCCATGAGAGAAGGTGGCAACAAGGACTTCACTGTTCCAAACTAACTCTGCTGCAAGTGTACAGAACTCAATGGCATACTGAGCGACAAATCTCATACCTTGCTGAATGAACATAAGTCATTTGTGTCAGGGTTTTTTCCTGACTTGTTTGCCATGTGCTGCTGGCAGCTATTTTACTCACCTCTCTTCCTGACTTGGTGCATTGTGGGGGATGCTGCTCACTTCCTGCACTTCCTTTTATGGCCAGACTGGTCTACATCATCCATGTGAGACAGGATGCAGTCTCAGAATTGTGATGTCATCACTTATTATTTAAAGGGCCTCTGTTCAGTATGCTTTGTCCTTGCGTTGTCTCAGACCTGTTTGTGAGAGCTCCTGTGTATTACCTGGCTGTCTGACGTTCTTCCTGGTTCCTGATCCCTGGCTTGTTCCTGACTCTGCTGTTCTCCTTGTTCCTGATTCCGGCTCGTCTGACTACTCACATTGGCTCCTGACTCGGCTTGTCTGACTACCAGCTCTGTTTTTAATTCCTGGCTTGTTATTTGACTTGTGGACTTTTTATTATTTTTTGCTATTAATAAAGGTGTGATTATTTTTGCACTTCTCGTCTCAGTCTGATTCCTGGCACCCTGACATTACGCAAGGACCATGAATCCTGATGGTGCTAATAATCCACCTTTACCTGCCATAATTTCCAGGATGGATGAACAGGATCACCACTTGGATCAATTTGCACTAGACATGCAAACCCTGCTGACTCGCACTGCACATTTGGATCAAAGTGTCCCGCAAGTTATGGCTGCTCCTGTTTCCGCTGCTGCACCTATGCCTACCAGGAGCATGTCCGGTTCTCCACCTCTACCTCAGCAATATGGAGGCGATCCTAATCAGTGCAGAGGGTTTTTGAACCAGGTGGGCATTTACTTTGAGATGTTACCTCAGGCGTTTCTCTCTGACAGAGCTAAGGTGGGATTTCTCATCTCGTTACTCTCTGACACAGCTCTTACCTGGGCTAATCCCTTGTGGAAGACTAATAAACCTGTGATTTCAAATTACCCTGAATTTGTGGCCTCCTTTCGAAGGGTATTTGATGTTCCAGCTCGCTCCTCCTCTGCTGCTAAACTACTCATGTCCATTCAGCAAGTTACAAGATCGGTTGCTCAGTATGCCATTGAGTTCCGTACGCTTGCAGCAGAGGTAGGCTGGAACAATGAAGCCCTTGTTGCCGCCTTCTTTCATGGGCTCTCTGATGCGATTAAAGACGAAGTTGCTGCCAGAGATTTACCAGAGGATCTCGAGGCATTGGAGTCTTTTTTGATCCTAATTGACATCAGACTAAGTGAGAGGCCCTCTTTCAAGGAGCGCTTGCGGAAGCCTCCTGTACCGTTGTCTCCTACGTGTTCGTTCCCACCCATGCCTCCCTCTCCTCCCATGCCTCCTGGTCCCGAGTCACCAGGTACTGCTGAGCCAATGCAGTTGGGATTCACACATCTCTCTGCGGCGGAGAGGGCCTTTAGGAGGAGGGAGGGGCTCTGCCTCTATTGTGGGTTACAGGGCCACCTTTTGAAGTCTTGTCCTACACAGCCGGGAAATGCTCACACCTAAGGTCCTGTCGGGGGCAGACCTTAGGTGGTTTATCCTTGTCCCCGGAACCGCTAAAGGGAAAACCTTTGGTCATGGTTGTCCTTTCCTGGGTGGACTCCTCCATAGTCACCCAGGCTCTTGTTGACTCCGGTACTGCAGGCTATTTCATTGACAGTGCTTTTGTATGGAAGCACTCCATCCCTGTTTTGCCTTGGTCAGTTCCGCTTGCTATTGAGGCCATTGATGGCAGGCCCCTTCAGCCCGCACTTGTTACTCATGAAACCGCTCCGTTGTCCATGGCTGTTGGGGCTCTCCATTTTGAAACCCTCCAGTTCCAGATGATAAACTCTCCGCATTTTCCAGTTGTTCTGGGTTATCCCTGGCTCCAAAAGCACAATCCCAGTCTCGACTGGCGCAGGTCCGAAATGTTGTCGTGGTCTCCACAATGCATTTCCACTTGTCTTCAGAAACCAGTTAAAGTCTTGTGCACTTTTTCAGTATCTCAATTGCCAGAGGAGTACCGAGAGTTCCTAGACGTTTTTGACAAGGTGTGTGCCGGTACGTTGCCTCCTCACCGGTCTTACGATTGTGCCATAGACCTGCAACCCGGAGCCATTCCTCCTCGGGCCGGGTTTACCCTCTGTCTGTTGCAGAGAATTGTGCTATGGAGGAGTATGTTTCCGATGCTCTGTCACAGGAATCATCCGCAAATCCTACTCTCCTGAAGGGGCTGGCTTCTTCTTTGTGAAGAAAAAGGGAGGCGAGTTAAGACCATGCATCGATTATAGGGGTCTTAATCGTCTTACCATTAAGAATGCTTACCCTATTCCGCTCATTACAGAACTCTTTGACTGCCTCAAGGGAGCTACGGTATTTGCTAAGCTTGATTTGAGAGGAGCGTACAATCTCGTTAGGATCAAGGAGGGCCACGAATGGAAAACAGCATTTAACACCAGGAGCGGGCATTATGAGTATCTTGTAATGCCCTTTGGCCTATGAAATGCTCCTGCTGTTTTCCAGGAATTTATTAATGATGTCCTACGAGATATGTTGCAACAGTGTGTTGTGGTGTACTTAGACGACATCCTCATACACTCACCCACACTTGAGGCGCATCGTTCTGATGTTACACAGGTTCTTCAGAGACTACGTGAGAACGGCCTGTTTTGTAAACTTGAGAAATGTGAGTTCCATCAGACTCAAGTAACCTTCCTAGGTTATGTTATCTCCGTTGCAGGGTTCTCCATGGATCCTGACAAGTTATCTGCAGTTCTGCAGTGGCCTCGCCCAGTTGGTCTTCGGTCTATTCAACGTTTTTTGGGGTTCACCAATTACTATAGAAAGTTTATTAAAAACTTTTCTTCCTTGGTCAAACCTTTCAGACATGACCCGTAAAGAGAATGATCCACTCCATTGGTCACCTACTGCCATTGAGGCCTTTGATAGTCTTAAGACTGCCTTTGCTGCCGCTCCAGTTCTGGCTCATCCTAACTCTGTCCTGCCTTTCGTTCTTGAGGTCGATGCGTCTGAGACTGGAGTAGGTGCCCTCTTGTCTCAACGTCCTACGTCTGACGGTTCCTTGCATCCGTGTGGTTTCTTCTCTAAGAAATTGTCTCCAGCGGAGTGCAATTATGAAATTGGCGACAGGGAATTACTGGCCATAATTTTGGCACTCAAGGAATGGAGGCATCTTCTCGAGGATACTAGCATGCCAGTGCTCATTCTTACTGACCACAAGAATTTAACTTATCTATCTGAAGCAAAACGTTTGTCGCCCCGACAGGCCAGATGGGCGCTATTTTTGTCTCGATTTAATTATGTGGTCTCCTACCTGCCTGGTAGTAAGAATGTTAGGGCTGATGCCCTCTCTCGACAATTTTCACCTCTGTCCAAGGAGGAGTCTGTACCTACTCCAGTTATACCTCCTGACCATATTTTGGCTACCATACATACTAATTTGACTTCTCCCTTGGGGGAGGAGATCCTGGCTGCACAAACCAATGCACCTCCTGAGAAACCTAGTGGTAAGTGTTTTGTTCCTGAGAATCTTCGAACTAAACTTTTGCACACTTACCACTATCCTAAAGCCGCAGGTCACCCAGGCAAGAACCATATGATTTGGTCTGTCACTCAACAATTCTGGTGGCCAGGTCTTCGTTCTGATGTTGCTGCATATGTTGCCTCCTGCTCAGTTTGTGCATAGAATAAGACTCCTCAACGTCTTCCTGTTGGTCTTCTTCAACCTATTGCTAATGGTGAGCGTCCTTGGACACATCTTTCCTTGGACTTCATTGTCGAGCTCCCTGTTTCCAATGGCAATACTGTTATCCTTATGGTGGTTGACCGTTTTTTTTCTAAAATGTCACATTGCATTCCCTTGAAGAAGTTGCCTACCGCTCAGGAGCTTGCTTCAATTTTTGCCCGTGAGGTCTTCCGTTTACATGGGTTACCCAAGGAGATAGTGTCGGACCGGGGCAGCCAGTTTGTCTCCAGATTTTGCCGTTCCTTTTGTTCTCAAATGGGGATCCAGCTCTCCTTCTCCTCGGCATATCACCCTCAATCCAATGGGGCTGCGGAACGGTCTAATCAAGCTCTGGAACAGTTCCTCTGTTGCTATGTCTCGGATCACCACAATAATTGTTCTGAACTGTTACCTTGGACAGAGTTTGCTCGTAATAGTGCTATTAATGCTTCCTCCAAGATATCCCCATTCATGGCGAATTATGGGTTTCAACCATCCCTGTTGCCCGATTCATTCATGTCTCAGGGTATTCCGGCTTTGGAGGATCATCTCCGGCAACTCCGTTCCACGTGGGTGCAGATTCAGGATTGTCTTCATCGTTCTATGCAACGCCAAAAGTTCCAGGCTGATCGTAGGCGTCTGCCTGCACCTTCCTACCAGGTTGGTGAGAGAGTTTGGCTGTCCTCCCGCAACTTGAACCTTTGTGTGCCTTCCAATAAACTGGCTCCCCTTTATGTTGGTCCTTTTCGAATACTCCGACGGGTCAATCCTGTGGCCTACGCTCTTGACCTTCCTCCTGCAATGCGTATCTCCAATGTTTTTCATGTCTCCCTCTTGAAACCGTTGGTTTGTAATCGGTTTACCACTGTGTTGCCTCGTCCCCGTCCTATCTTTGTTGACAACCATGAGGAGTATGAGGTCAGCAGCATTATTGACTCTCGTATGTCCAAGGGCCGCGTACAGTATTTGGTTCATTGGAGGGGCTACGGTCCAGAGGAGCGTTCATAGGTTCCCTCCTCTGATGTTTATGCTCCCACCCTCCTCCGTGCCTTCCATGCCCGTTTCCCCAATAAGCCTTTTGTCCTCCCGCAGGGGAGGGGTCGTTGAGGGCAGGGTACTGTCAGGGTTTTTTCCTGACTTGTTTGCCATGTGCTGCTGGCAGCCATTTTACTCCCCTCTCTTCCTGACTTGGTGCATTGTGGGGGATGCTGCTCACTTCCTGCACTTCCTTTTATGGCCAGACTGGTTTACATCATCCATGTGAGACAGGATGCAGTCTCAGAATTGTGATGTCATTACTTATTATTTAAAGGGCCTCTGTTCAGTATGCTTTGTCCTTGCGTTGTCTCAGACCTGTTTGTGAGAGCTCCTGTGTATTACCTGGCTGTCTGACGTCCTTCCTGGTTCCTGATCCCTGGCTTGTTCCTGATTCTGCTGTTCTCCTTGTTCCTGATACCGGCTCGTCTGACTACTCACTTTGGCTCCTGACTCGGCTTGTCTGACTACCAGCTCTGGTTTTGATTCCTGGCTTGTTATTTGACTTGTGGACTTTTTTATTATTTTTTGCTATTAATAAAGGTGTGATTATTTTTGCACTTCTTGTCTCAGTCTGATTCCTGGCACCCTGACATTTTGGCATCAGAGGAGGAGCGAGCCAG